>NW_024423675.1:48327233-48514597 GCF_017311325.1 Ursus maritimus
TCTGTTGGTTAAGCATCTGACTCTTAGTTTCAGCTCAGGTCATGATCTCAGGGTCGTGAGATCAAGCCCCATGTCGAGCTCTGTGTTCCGCAGGAGTCTCCTTGGGATTCTCTCTTTCCCTCTCCCGCTGTCCCTCCCCAAACTCTCTATCTCTTGTGGGAATAAATAAATAAATCTTTAAAAATAATGTAATTCTGATGATCTGATAATTGAAGAAGGCTGACCTAGTTAAATCCAATAAACATAGCAGTAATAAGAAAATCTCTTGGTAAAGGGTCCTTGAATTTCAAATATCTAGTACAATGCCCAGAATATAGTAAAGGATTCATAAATATTCAACAAATGCAAGAAATAACCTATCAATAGTTCATAAGTGGGTCACTCCAGGGAAAATAAAATGAAGAGAGATGGCTAGTTTTGCACCCTCAAACATTAAGACAGACTTCTTTTTCTTTTCTTTTTTTCTTTTTTCTTTTCTTTTTTTTTTCTTTCTTTCTTTCTTTCTTTCTTTCTTTCTTTCTTTCTTTCTTTTTTTTTTTTTTAGCTAAAAAAAGAGCTCATGATAGCCAGAGGTAAGGTTTTCCCAGTGGAAGAGGAATGTTAGAAATAACAATAACATAGAGAGACCCCAATGAAATCAACCCATGGAGTCCCACACCAGGACACATAGTAAGTAAAATATCAAAAAGTAGTGATAAAAACAGAATTTTAAAATCAGTGAGAAAAATGAAAACAGTTACATACAAAGGAAACCCCATAAGGTTATCAACTTATTTTTCAGCAGAAACATTGCATGTTAGAAGAGAGTGGCATGATATATTCAAAGTGCTGAAAGAAAAAAAAATCCTGTAGCCAAGGATACACTATCCAGCAAGGCTATCATTCAGAATAGAAAGAGAGATAAAGAGTTTCCCATACAAACCAAAGCTAAAAGAGTTCATGACCACTAAACCAGTCTTACAAGAAATGTTAAAGGGGACTCTTTGAGTGGAAAGGAAAGAACAGTAAGTAGGAGTAGAAAGTAGGAAACACAAAAGTAATAAAAATAAGCATATCTATAGAAATCAGCCAAGGATTCACAAAATAAAAGGGTGTGAAATATGACACCATATACATGAAACCCAGTGGGGGGAGGAGTAAAGAATGGGATCAAGCTTAAGTGACCATCAGCTTAATATAGCTATATGCATAAGATGTTATATACAAAACTAATGGTAACCACAAATCAAAAACCAGTAATAGATACACAAAAAATAAAGAAAAAGGAATCCAAATATATCACTAAATAAAGCCAATGAAAGAAAAGAGCAAAAGAAGAAAGGAACAAAGAACTACAAAACAACCATAAAACAGGTAACAAAATGGCAAAAAGTACATACCTATAATAATTACTTTGAATGTAAATGGATGAAACACTCCAATCAAAAACCATAGAGATCCACAGCTGGGATAAAAAAGAAATACCCATCTATATGCTGCCTACAAGAGACTCATTTCAGACCTAAAGTGCAGATTGAAAGTGAAGGGATGCTAAAACATTTGTCATGCAAATGGAAGTGAAAAGAAAGCTAGGTTAGCACTACTTATATCAGACGAAATAGACTATAAAACCACGACTATAACAAGAAGGACAGTCTATAATTATGAAGGGAACAATCCAAGAAGAAAGTATAACAATTGTAAATATTTATGTACCCAACATGAAAGCACACAAATACATAAAGCAGCTAATAACAAACATAAAGAAGTAATTTATGGTAATAGATTAATAATAGGAGACTTTAACACCACACTTACATCAATGGATAGACCATCCAAACAGAAAATCAACAAGGAAACAGTGGCTTTGAATGACACATGGGACAAGATGGATCTAACAGATATATTTGGAACATTCCAACCTAAAACAGTAGAATACACATTTTTCTGAAGTGCACATGGAACATTCTCTAAAATAGGTCACATATTAGGCCACAAAACAAGTCTTAACAAATTCAAAAATGTTGAAGTCATATCACACATCTTTTCTGACCACAGCACTATGAAAGCAGAAATCAACTACAAGAAAAAAATCTAGGAAAACGAAATGCAGAGAAGTTAAATAACATGCTGTTAAACAATGAATGGATCAACCAAAACATCAAAGAGGAAATAAAAAAATATATGGAGACAAATGAAAATAAAAACACAATTTCCAAAATCTTTGTGATGCAGCAAAAGCTGTTCTAAGACGGAAGTTTATAGCAATACAGGCCTAGCTCAAGAAGAAAGAAAAAATCTCAAATAAACAACCTAACCTTGCCCTTCAGGGAGCTATAAACAAAACAACAAAACAAAACAGAAACCCATAACCAGTAGAAGAAAGGAAATAATAAAGATCAGAGCAGAGATAAATGAAATAGCAACTAAAGCAATACCAACAACAGTAGAACAGATCAATGAAACCAAGAACTGGTTCTTTGAAGAGATCAACAAAATTGATAAACCTTTAGCCAGACTTATCAAAAAAAGAGAGAGAACTCAAGTAAAATTAGAAATGAGAGGGAGAAATAAAAATTGACAACACAGAAATACAAAGGATTAGAAGAGAATATTATGAAAAATTATATGCCAAAAAAATTGGACATTCTAGAAACATATAACCTCTCAAAACTGAATCAGGAAGAAAGAAAATTTGAACAGATGGATTGCCAGGAACGATATTAAATCAGTAATCAAAAAACTCCCAACAAACAAAAGTCCAGGACCAGATGTCTTCACAGGTGAATTCTAACAAACATTTAAAGAAGAGTCAATACCTATTCTTCCCAAAGTATCCCCCCAAAAAAATGGAAGAGGAAGAAAAGCTTCCATAATCATTCTATGAGACTAGCATTACCAAGATACCAAAACCAGATAATGACACTACAAAAAGAGAGAGAGAGAGAGAGAGAACTGTAGGTCAATAACTCTGATGAAAATAGATACAAAAAAAATCTTCAACAAAATACTAACAAGTCGAAACCACAAATACATTCAAAAAATCATTCACCACACTCATTGAGATTTATTCCTGGGATGCAAGAGTGGTTCAATATTCGCAAATGAATCAACAGGATACATCATATCAACAAGAGAAAGAATAAAAGCCATATGATTATACCAATAAATGCAGAAAAACCATTTGACAGAGTACTACATCCATTCCTGATAAAAAATCTCAACTAACTAGTTTTAGAGGGAACATTCTTCAACATAATAAAGGCCATATATGAAAAACCCATATCTAATATATACTCAGTGGGTGAAAAACTGGGAAGTTTTCCCCTAAAATCAGGAAAGATGAAATGTCCACTCTCACCACTTTTATTCAACATAGTTCTGGAAGTCCTAGCCACAGCAATCAGACAAGAAAAAGAAATAAAAGGCATCCAAATTGGTAAGAAAGAAATAAAATTTTCACTATTTGCAGATGACATGATCCCCTATACAGAAAACCCCAAAGAATCATCCAAAAAACTACTAGAACTGATAAATGAATTCAGTAAGGTCACAGGATATAAAATCAATATACAGAAATCTGTTGCATGTCTATACACTAATAATGAAGCAGAAGAAAGAGAAACTAAGAAAGCAATCCCATTTACAAATACATCAAAAATAATAAAATACTTAGGAATTAACCAAGGGAGTGAAAGACCAGTACTCTGAAAACTATAAAACATTGATGAAAGAGATGACACAAACAAGTGGAAAGATAATGTATGCTCATGGATTGGAAGAAAAATATTTTTAAAATGCCAATACTACCCAAAGCAATATACAGATTAAATGCAGTGCCTATCAAAATGCCAAAAAAAAATTTTCACAAAGCTAGAACAAACATTCCTAAAACTTGTATGGAACCACAGAAAACCCCAAATAGCCAAAGCAATCTTGAAAAAGAAGAACAAAACTAGAGCTATTACAATCCCAGATTTTAAGATATATCAGAGAGCTATAGTAATAAAAACAGTATGGTAACTGGCTCAAAAATAGACACATAGATCAATGAAACAGAATAGAGATCCCCAAAAACCCCTCACAATCATCTAGTCAATTAATTTGCAACAAAGGAGGCAAGACTATACAATGGGAAAAAGACAGTCTCTTCAACAAATGGTGTTGGGAAAACTGGACAGCTACATGCAAAAGAAAGAAACTGAACCACTTTCTCACACCATACACACACACAAAAAAACTCAAAATGGATTAAAGACCAAAAGTAAGACCTAAAACCATAAAAATCCCAGAAGAGAGTGCAGGCACTAATCTCTGACATCAGCTGTACCAACATTTTTCTAGACATGTCTCCTGAGGCAAGGGAAACAAAAGCAAAAACTGGGACTGCATCAAAATAAAAAGCATCTAAACAACAAAGGAAACTATCAACAAAACTAAACGATGACCTACTGAATGGGAGAAGATATCTGCAAATGGCATATCTGATAAAGGTTTAGTATCTAAAATATAGAAGGAATTTATAAAAGTCAACACCAAAAAAACCAATAATCCAATTAAAAGTGAACAGAAGACATGAACAGATATTTCTCCAAAGAAGAGATATCACAATGAGATATCTCACAGCTGTCAGAATGGCTAAAATCAAGAACACAAGAAATGAGAAATGTTGGCAAGGATGTGGAGAAAAAGGAACCCTTATGTCCTGTTGGTGGGAATGGAAAATGGTGCAGCCACAGTGGAAAACAGTATGGAGGTTCCTCAAAAAATTAAAAGTAGAACTACCATATGATCCAGTAATTCCCCTACTGGGTATTTACCCAAAGAATGTGAAACACTAATTTGAAAAGATATATGCACCCCTATGTTTATAGGTTTATAGCAGCATGATTTTCAATAGCCAAATTATGGAAGCAGCCGACCGTCCATTGATAAATGAATGGTTAAAGATGTGGTGCACACATTCAATGGACTACTACTCAGCCATAAAAAAGAATGGAATCTTGCCATTTGCAACAACATGAATGGATCTAAACAATATAAGGCTAAGTGAATTAAGTTTGTCAGAGAAAGACAAATACTATATAATTTCACTCATATGTGTAATTTAAGAAACAAAATAAGTGAACAAAGAAAAAACATACAAACCAAAAACCAGACTCTTAACTATAGAGAACAAATGGTTACCAGAAGGAAGGCTCCATGCTCAGCAGAGAGTCTGCTTGGGATTCTCTCTTTCCCTTTCCCCCTCCCACTGTGGACACTCTCTCTCAATTTCTAAAATAAATAAATAAATCTTTTTAAAAATTAAAAAAAAGAAGTAACAATAATAGCATTTACCTCTGGATAGTTACCACCTTCTCAACACTTTTGTTTTGTTTTGGTTTGGTTTTTGGTTTTTGGTTTGTTGTTGTTGGTTTGGGTTTTTGGAGGCTTTTTTTGGCACCTCTGGTTCAATCGATGACTCATATTTCCCAAGAAGTCATATGTTTCTGCATGAAGCATTCACCCTCCGTATTAACCAGGGATGAGGGCCATGCAAATATAATAAAATCTCTTTTTACCCATCAAAACGAAGAGTGCAATTCTATTTGCAGCTAGGTTAAGTTAGCAGGCATAAGTAATTTTGGTATTTAAAGCACGAACTCTAGGGGCGCCTGGGTGGTATAGTCAGTTAAGCCTCCGACTCTTGGTTTTGGTTCAAGTCATGATCTCAGGGTCATGAGATCGAGCCCCACGCTGGCCTCCATGCTCAGTGTGAAGTCTGCTTGAGATTTCCTCTCTCTCTGCCTCTGCTCTTCCCTCCTGCTCTCTCTCTCTCTCAGAAAAATTTTAAAAAAACTTAAAAAAAAAAGAAAATATGAACTCTAGAGTGCTTGATTTGTGCGTTCACACTCCATTTTAACATTACATATAGTACATAATGTAAAGATGCCCTCATCGTTTTTACTTAACATCTAGAATTTTCTAAATTCCATGTATTTAGGTAAAACTGCAGCCCTTTAGAAGTGTTCTTTGGATGCTATGTCTTGCGTGTTCACCTCTCATTTCCCACTTCCCACATGCAGTACTCTACCGCCATGGTAAGAACAATTACTGAAGTATAACTACACTATTTTGTGATTAGTTTTAAGGCTTGATGTTATCACTGGATTTTGGTCTTATGAATATACAAACTTATTCTTCTTGACCTCTTCAATATGTAATAGAAAGCAAATGTCACTACTAACATTTCCTGAGGTTAGGAGAAAATCAAATTATCAATTCAATCTTTTCTTTTAGGCAAGATATAATTTGTATAGTGTCAAATTCACCGTTTAAATGCCAACCCCATTAGTTCAGACAAATGCATGCTGTTATATAACCACCACCACAATGAAGACACAGAACAGTTCCATTACCCACTGAAATTCCCTCATGGCCCTTTGTAGTTAATCCTTCCCTCCACTCCCAGCCCCTGGTAACCATTGATCAAGCCAATCTTTGTGTATGAACGTGTTCGTCATACCTCATTCTTTTACCCTAATAAGAGTAAGACCTTATCGGAAGGAATTCAGAAATCAAAATGAAATTTTATCTGCAGAAAATGAGAAAAAGTCAGTTAATAATGATACATTTGAGGGGCGCCTGGGTGGCACAGCGGTTAAGCATCTGCCTTCGGCTCAGGGCGTGATCCCGGCGTTACAGGATCAAGCCCCACGTCAGGCTCCTCCACTGGGAGCCTGCTTCTTCCTCTCCCACTCCCCCTGCTGTGTTCCGTCTCTCGCTGGCTGTCTCTATCTCTGTTAAATAAATAAATAAAATCTTAAAAAAAATAATGATACATTTGCTTTCATCATATCTTATTTCTAATTATTTTCTCTGTATTATGATAGCTATATGTAGACATCTCCATTAACAGAAAAGGATGATAGTATATGTCATGCCAGATAAGCAAAAAAATCATTTTGGTGCCCATGGTGAGCAAATGTCAGTTCCATAACAGTATCTAAATTATTAATTAGCTTCTATTAACCTTCTGAAGTGATTGATAATAATTAACAAACCATTCTCCTAATCAAGAATGTAAAAATGGTCTCAATTTGAATCCTGACTAATTGCTAGTAGCTGCCAAGAGTTCTGGGTTGCAAAGAATTCTGAGGCTTAATAGAAAATATTAATATGAAATAAAAATATTAATATTAAGTTTTAGAAATTATTAAACATTATATGTGGATTATCTTATGTAATCCTAACAGGAAACCCAAGAGAATGTTCCTATTGTTATCTCTATGTTATGAGAGGAGAAATTGAGTTTTCAAAAAATTAAATAACTTATTCAAGGTCAAACAGGGTAGAAGTCATAAAGCTGCATTTGAACCCACTCAGCCCGGTCAGCACAGCTTTACCACCGTGCACCCAAGCAAGTACTCACACAACAGGGGGGTGGGGGCATGCAAATTTTTCTGAGGAAGTGAATCTGGGTGAAAGCTGAAGCATGTGTTAAACAGGGAAGGAGGAGAGGGTGCAGAGCAAGAAGGGCTTTTCTGACAGAAGGCAGAGCAGGTGCAAAGGCCCAGTAGGTGGAGGAACAAGGCATGTTGGAGGAACTGACAGGCCAGGTTGCCTGAAGCGCAGAGGCCCAGGGGAAGAGCCGTGCAGGAAGAGGGTGGGAGAGAAGCCTACACTACAGCCCTGTGAATGACTTTGATCTTTCTCCCAAGGGCATCAGGAAGCTCCTGCATAGTTGTAAGCTGGCTAGTGACACCATCACATGCAGGGTTTCAAAAGGTCACTCTGCCTGCAAGGAGAAAGGTTTTTTCACAAGGGTAAGGGGGGTGAAAGAAGAACATTGCAAGCAATCCAGTTAAGGGGTGGTGACTTTGTTCACGGTATCTTTTTACTTTCTGTATTGTGATGCTTGACGTCTGGGCCTTGGCTGATCTGGAAGGACTGCCCTTCTCAGTGTTAGCTAATTCCCAGGGATTATAAACAACTGGCCTGCCGCTCTTACATTCTGGGTCACTATCCCTCAGCCTCAGTCACCCCAGGGATAGGTGCCGGACAACTAGGGACAGCCTCAGAGCCCACGGAAATCATTCGAACTAACCAATCCTAAACCTGCTTACCCTGCTTGGCCCATTCCTCTCTCCCTCTGGCTCCTTACCAACCCTGGTGCTTCCCTGTGTGGCCCCCCACAGAGTGGTGTAATCCCTCTTTTTGTAAACTATCTGTAATAAACTATCTTTAATAAACTTTAATAAACCTCTTTAATAACCTATCTTCTCAATGGCAGTCATCTCCAGATCTGTAGGCCTCACTGTACCTGACTAATAATGAGACCTATATTTTAAAACAGTGGCATACTGGAGAAGAGAGTGCATCTGAGAGATATTAGAGGTCAATAGGACATGGTGATGGATTGAACATGGGACCATGGGAGAGAGGAGAGGTCAAGCAGGATATGTAAATTTCTAACCTGCAGGCAAAGAGAAATAACAGTAAACACTTCCACAGTACCTGCGATGTTCCAGGCTCTGTTCTAAGCATTTGATATGTATCAACTCATTCAATTCTCTAAAATCCTGTTTATTATTCCCATTTCGCACAGGTTGAAAAGGAGACACAGAGAAGTTCAGTAATCTGCTATGGCAGAGACTAGCTGGCTTCTCTCCATCCCCTCTCTTTTGCTTCCTGGGAAAGCAGCTGGGCTATGTATCCCAGTCTCCTTTGAAGCTAGAGGTGGCCAAGTGACCAATTGCTGGCTGTTCGAATATGGCGAAGTTGGGGGACCGATATGCAGCTCTTCTGGGCCTGTGTCACAAAACTCTCTCATGTACCATTCATCCTGTGTGCTCTGGTTCCTTCTAGATTAACAAATGGTCTCTGGAAGCCTCCTGTTGATGATGGTGGAACCAGAAGGTAGATGGAGGTTGGGTCCCTAAATCGAAGAACAGCAAACTTCTTTGTAAAATACCAGAGTAAATATTTTAGTCTTTGAGGACCAAGAAGCAGAATGAAAAATATTATGCAGATACTTCTATAACCATCTAAACTCTGGCCATTTAAAAGTGGAAAAACCATTCCCATGTGCTTCTCATTGCCACTCCCATTGTAAATCTTGAGTTAGAAAGGATGCTCAGAGACAAGCAGTAAGAGTTCTACTTTGTATCCTTGTGCCTTGAAAAGCCACTGGAGGGCTGATTTTCATAAAAAGAGATCTCATTTGGTACCGTCAAGGAGAGAGGCCTGTTGCTGTTCCTTCAAGGAACAGGACCAATTTTTTCATTTTATAAATACCCCCCAGTGCCATTTCTTTCAACTCCATCTCTACCTGCCACCTTATCGGCAGTGTCCCCAGTCCCAGAAGCTCCCCAAATCTGGAGGCATACTGCCCTTCTGCTGGAAGGAGGGGGAATGGAGAGATGTGTAGGCCTGGCTGTGGGACCATCCCATACTTTCTAAGGTCTATATCCCTTAGAGACTTTTGACACCTTATTTAAAATGACTAAGGAAATGGACACAGGATTTGTTTCTGCAGCTTCACAGAAAATAAAAACGAGAGGAGGGAGTTTGGGTATAGACTATTCTGAACAAGTACACATCCTAAATGTTGGATGGTGTAGTGCACCTGAAAAACAGGCCTTCCCCGGGATAGATTCACAGAGAAGTAAATCGACCTTCTAAATACCACTCCTGCTGATTCTTGCCATCTTTCCCCACCATGCAGGATTTGTTTACATTGGTGTTTATAGCTACCGGTTGAACTCAAAATAGCTGTTTTAATTCTGAAATCTCACTCATGGATAAAGAATGTGAAAAGTTGTCTGTGGTGATGGTTGCATTTTTAAATTAAGGGTGCAGCTAATTAATCTCCCCTCTCCATCTCAGGAAAATGAAGATGATTAATAGGAAAACAGAGGTTGTTAGAAAAGAAAACAGTTAACAAGTATTCATTTTGGAATTTTCCTTAGACTTTGTTTTTTTTGGTGTTCGGTTTTGGTTCAGGAAAGTAGACAAGAGAGGTTATTTTTACTTATACTGTACCTAATGTTATAAAGACAAACACATGACGACCTATGTCTATATCATTTCTGCTACTTGTGAATACTCCATTATTGACTGTTGTGGTTTGTTCTATCATGACACATTCTAGAAATGCCATGCACAGTAAAAGTCATCTTACCCAATGCAACAAGAACTAGTAGTTTGTTGCTTGATTTTAAAAAGTCAAGGATCATTAAAAACTTGAAACATACATCTTTAAATATTTTCTTTTAATTTAAAAGTCTAAAATGCCTATATATTGACCATTTTTTTAATGTAGTGTAGTGCACCCCCTTGTCTTTGAGCAGGAATTCGTGTTTGGAGACCTAGTCATGAGCTTAGGTAAAACCCAATCACAACGTATTGCCTAAATCCCAATTTCACTGTATTTCAAGAGAGTGAGAATTTAAAGACATTCAAGAATCAATCAGAAAGTGAAATTATTATTTGCTTTCATGTTTTATTTTGAATTTTTTATAATTGTGTCACCCACACAAAATGCAATGACAATTTTTAATGAGTCCCCTTTATTCAGTTGTTCAAAAGCACTTACCCTGTTAGTAGTTACAGGTGCAAGCACTCTCTCTTTTTGTACTGATACTTCATAGATTCATAGCAGATTTAAATTATGTAACTTCGATAATCCACAAAACTTGCATAAACTGGTTTAGGATTCAGTTCAGCTGCATATAATTCAACTGGCCACAGCAAAAATGCACACAATATAGAGAGCAGCTTTGAGCATTCAGCTTGGTTTGTGGAAAGAATGAAGAAATGCAGTTACTCTTATACGAGTCCATTGGGTAGAGTTCAGTTTGAAGATCTTGGAAATTGTGTGTAGAGGGATGTTTTCATGTGTGTAGGTTTTCCAAACCTTCTCTGTTACTACATGAAATAAACAGGGTAATAGTGACACTGCACAGACTAGGACAGTATAATAGAAACAGTAGAAATCTTGGTGTCTGGCTTACTTGGATTTGAACTTGATCGTCTTTGTAATACCAGCAAGAGGCCATAATATAAAAGCAGTTCTTGCCATCATTATTTTTAAATTGACTGAAATAGTGGGAGTCTACTTAACACACTATGCGTGTACTTATGTGTCAGCAACTATGTTCAGGATAAACTTACAGAAACTGTCAAATACTTTGAAATGTTTTCTCAGGCATAAAACCCAAAATGTTTGACTCTGAGTTATTGAGGATGAACTTTTTAGGATAAATAAATACATTTCTATCTGATGAATTTCTAATCCTCTTTATCTGCTTCCCCCAGCTTCAAACAGACCAGTGGTTCTCAACTGGGGCAGTGTAACACACACCCCTCCAGGGTCATTTGGGAATTTATGGAGGGTTTTGGATCAGTGCTGTGATTGCAGGGTACGCCTGACATTTAGTAGACGGGGTTCTGGGGTGCTGGAGTCCCCGCAAGGCACAGGACAGCTTTGCACAACTTTCTAATGTCTCTCCAGACACTCATGAAAGTGAAACACCTATTTAGATTTATACGAACGTTAAACCTAACTCCATTTTATTCTAAAGACAAATAAGACAAATTTTTTGAGGGAGGGATAGATGTTTAGGAAGTCATTTCTGCTATAGAAGACATGCGTGTTCCTAAAAATGACTGTGCTATGCAAATGCAGTAAAAACCACGGCCCATATTAGAAAGATGGGGTTAGGCAGAGGACTCAGCGATGACACACAAAGATAAGGCTATGACCCCAGTAAGGACAGTAGCACAGTTTTACACACATTAAATGGTTAAGAAATACACAAGTACTTAAAAAATCATTAAAAAAAAAAAATAAAAAGAAAAAGAAAAAGAAAAAAGAAAAAAAAAAAAAAAGAAATACACAAGTACGACAATAGATATGGTAATTTATTTGAAAAAGACCTGAAATTAGCTAGTGGAAGTGGGCGGTGAAAGAGTAGCGGTTTGTGCTATTGTGAAGCGGTGGGAGGAGGGTTATCTGAAACTGGACAGAAAGTCGCAACAACATAAACTATGTGTCCGCATGCGGCTTGGGCGCAGGTGGTGACACGAGATGGCTGGTAGGTGTTCCAAGTGTGTGAGTGTGTACGTGTGCATATTCCTACAGGGCTCACCCAGCTAAGCGCACGTTTCTGGGGTCACCTAGTGTTTCTCACTGAAAAAGTCATGCATAAGCAAACACGTTATATTCAGATTTTCCCCAAACATATCAATCGCATTGGAACAAATTTTAAAATAAGTTTTATAGCAGAGCTAACTATGGGCTGATTTTTTTTCTAAAAGGGCAACAAGCATGTAACTCAAGAAAAATTTTGTTTTGTTGGGAGCTTCCCAAGATTTGTTCACCGTTTCAGAAAATCATGTCCTGGAGGCAAATGTCACTTGTGGTGGGTGAGTCTCCAGCCCAGCATGCTGGCTGGTATGAGCTCGCCACTTGCAGCTGCTGTGCGTGTGGTGATCTAGGTAGAGGGGCAAGCAGCAAACTCCTTCATTACATCTTCTATTATAAGCTTTCTTTATTAAGATTGATTTATTTGAGAGAGAGCGAGCAAGCGAGTGGGGGCAAGGGCAGAGGGAGAGAAACTTAGAGCAGACTCCCCGCTGAGTGCAGAGCCTGACATGGGGCTGGATCCCATGACTCATGAGGCCTTATGAGACCATGACCAATGAGACCATGACCTGAGCCCAAACCAAGAGTTGGTCACTCAACTGACTGAGCCACCCAGGCACCCCTTCTATTGTAATCTTTAACTATAATAGTTAAAGACTATTGAACTATTGAGTAAATAAGTAAAAATTTATTATAAATTACTTTCCTGCTTTTTCTCCCTTGTATGCAGTTAGGATATTATATTGAAATTTTTGAAGAACCACTATAAAATACATATCAGGAAAGGAAAATGGCACTGGGTTTGACAAGACTGTGAACCACTGATACAGCAATTTTTTTTTTCAAAAAATAGGAAAGCTACCATCATCTCCCGCCTTGATTATGGAAATAGCCTCCGAGCTGAGCTATGTCCCCCCCTCACCCTATCGGCTTTATTCTCTCCCCAGCATCACCCAGAAGTAAAATGTGAGACACATATACGATTTCTAATTTTCTGTACCTACATTTAGAAAGGGAAACATGGGAAATCAATTTTAATAACATTTTATTTTACCTGATATATCCAAAATTGAATCATTTCAACACATTATTAATATGAAAAATTATAAATGAGGTATTTGGCATTCTCCCTATGCTATGTCTTCAAAATCTGGCATATGGTTTACTTTTACAGCATGTATCCATTCGAACTAGCCACACTTCAAGTAACATTTGAGAGAATTTTATGCTTTCCTGTGATAGTCAATACATAACTGCTGGTTAGCTGGATTTGACCATGCGGTGGGGCTTCTGCTGAGTTGGGGAACATACCCTAGTCCACCCCTTCACAAACAGGGTTCCATAGAAATAGCAAGCCTAGTGCCCTAGGACGCCCATTGTATGTAATGAATTAACATCTATCCTATGCATGAGAATGGTCCTAATTAGGTACTCTCCTTAGGAGATTTGAGAAAATAGTTACTCAAATCATTTTCTAATGAGCTTAATTCTCTCCAGAAGAGGCTGTGCGGTCTAATTTTTTTTTAACCGAAGATGCAGTTATTTTATTTAATTCATCTGTTTCAGTTGAATATCACTTGATTTGTAATCTCACTGGTTTCAAGAGGATAACAGAAGATCATAGAATATGTTTTGGGGGAAGAGGTGGCTCCTTGGTGATAGCAGGTTTTCTCCAAGAGGGGAAAATTTGCAGTATGGTTGTCCATCAGTTTGGCTATTTAGAACAATGGGAAATAGTGGAAAAGAGAAGACTTTTCTTCCAGGTTTCTCACGTAGGAGTCAGCATGGCAACTCAGATAGAGAAAGTAACATCCTCTGTCTCTTCCCTCCTTCTGCTCCCGTCGTTCCTGTGGCAGAAAGAATGGCGGAGCTGTCCTATGACTTCAAGACAAAGCCCCTGTGCTGACTCTTCTTCAGCCTCCCTCCTGTTTATTTATGTGTGATAAGCAGAAATCCAGGCAGGATTTCCAGGGCTTAGGGAGAGGACAGCTCTCTTCCCCCAGACCTCTACTTCTTGTGTAGAAGCTGTAGGATGAGCTGGGGCCCTTCTTGGAGCCTGAACACATCTCTCTACTGAACCCACTGAAGGTAGGCATTTAGCCTAAGGCCGGCCGGGAGGCTCCACATCAGTCCTGAGGATAGGGTGTATCTGCATCCTAGATTTGGACAGCGATTTCGAGCAGGAGGAAGAGGAGTCACCTACAGGGAGAGTGTCTACCCCTTCATAAAATTATGCTTTGGCTGTTATTCTTTGGGTGAGTTCCGAGGTCCAAGACTCAATAGAAAGAGAAAGAGTTGATAAGATTCCATCACTAAAGTCCTTACCTGGGTGTTTAACAGTAAGCCCTGAACACAGCTCTGTGAAGGCAGATGTTTTGTTGTTGTTGTTCACTGCTACATATCCAATACCAAGAACAGAGCTCGGCACATGAGGGAGCTCAATATTTATAAAAATGAATGAATGCAAAGAGGGGTGTGGGGTACAGCTTGTGCTGAAGGTATGTGGGCGGTCCCATTCAGGACCCACTAGCCACATGTGGCTACTGAAGTTTAAAATAAGTATAATTACGTAAAATTTAAAATCCAGTCTCTGAATTACAATCAACCCATTTCAAGCGCTCAGTAGCCGCAGGTAACTAGGGCTGGGTGATTGTATTAGAAAGTGCGGATACAGAACATTTTTATCATTACAGAAAGTTCTAGGGGACATTGCTGGTCTAGAACTGAACCACTCAGTAGCTGTGTAAACTGAAGCAAATTCTTTCTCTCCATTTTGTGACTTTTAAATGAGGGAATAGATGAATACACTTGAAATAGGGCCAGTACATCTTTCTCATCAGCATTAACTTAAAACACTTTAGTGTAGGGACATTGTCCCGATACCAGAGCTGGGTCCCCCTCAACCACCTACAGTGTGTGTTTATAGTTTTTCCTACATAGTACAGCAAGAAGAATGGACGCAAAGGATAACGATTTCGAGTCTGCAGTCTAAAGTCACCACCTACCCTCCAATCATGACAAGGGTTATTGCTAGAATTGATGGTTGCTGTCTTGTAATCAAATCTGGAACTCAAGACAGATTCTCCCTGAGGGTCAGAGTGCCCAAGACGAAATGATTCCCATGTTCCTTGCCCTTCCCAAAGCTGGATACATGGCGGCAAATGGGCGATACCTACGAGAATGCAGATTTCCATCGGCAGATCGGGTGCTCGGAGCGAAGTCCCCCAGCTTCCTGCTGCCGAGCTTTCTGTTTGATATATGCAAATAGCACCACAGTTATTCAGGTAATTCCACGCTTTGTTCCCATTGGAGAAGTCCGGTTGCTCATTTCTCACGTTTTCTTTCAAAATGATCCACAAAACATTCTGAGCTTTTCATTGTGCTTTGGAGACACGACTCAATCACTGATATTATTTTGTGGCTCTTTAGGCAATTTTTTAATAGAAAAGCTTTTTATTTTAGAATATTTCATCCATTAACATGATTTTAATGAATTAATAAAATGTAGCATCATTAATCCTTCTATTTTTTTCTCAAATTGTATTCATATCAAACCACAAACTTGTATTTCAACAAGATAACAAAGCTTGGAATCTACTAGAAATATAAAATGTGCTAGGGACTTATACCTGAACTTGAAATACCTTTGAGGTATTTGGTGAACAAAAAGAAAATCTGATGGTTTGGTTCATTTTAATGACCAACATATACTTCTGAATGTGATCCTAATTATTGCTAAGCAATAGATATGAACACATAAAATGATCCATTAAGAGTTCTAGAAGATTGAGGGCTGTACCTGCTGCTTGTTAATCCTTAGCACTTTTTCACGCCAAATAAAAGATTTTCTGTCATTTTCTCTGTTCTTTAGTACAACTACCGCATGGCCAAGACTGGTTTATTAATGAATATAGAGTATGGGTGAGCAGAGGTTTCTTTATACTCAGGAACCAATGAGAATAGTTTCATGCTTTATACGATACCAAATGCTCCCTGAGGAAAAAAATTATACTGTGGTAAAGTAGATACAACCATATTTAGTAACATATTCCGAACTGATAATAACCTCGGTTATCCAGGGCAGAAATGGACTTTGTTTGCTGTATCACTGAGTTCGTCCAACTACAGCATCGCCACTGTCAATTTGTATGATCATAACCCTGATCGAAACGAAAGCAGCATAAGTAATCAGAAACCGCTCTTTAAGCAAATCTGGACAGGATTGTGGGGGATCTTGGTGTTAGCCTTGGTTCCTCAGCGAACGACCTATTTCTCCTCAAAAATTTCACCTAACTTCTTTGAACTACGGGCTGCGGAGAGGCATTTGTAAATGACAGGTTGTAAAATAATTATTTAACAATAAGCTGCCATGATGTTGCTCAGAAATGCCATCACTTTAAAATTCCACAACTAGAGTTGGCGTCAAAATTGATGTTCTTCAGGTTTTGCTTTCTAGAAACAATCCTGTAGATCTTTTGAAAATCAAGTGTTCAAGAATTTCAAAAATGCGTCTTCGTGGTTCACTCCCAAGTTGCCTGTCCTCCCTTCGGAAGTCTTCAAACATCTCCTTCTGTCTCTTTGTATGCCCTGAGTGATTTCCTCCAAGTCAGAACCCTTAGCTGTGACTAAGCGACAAGAAGTGACAAACAAGTCTTCAGCTTCAGACTTTCTTCAGACTGAACTCATTCCAAACTGCTTAGGGAGCTCATTTCATTACCTGCAGCTGGGACAAATCTACTCTGATGTTTAGGGTCACCACCCTCTTTCCACTGCCCAGGTCAAGAACCCCAGTCTTTACCCCTCCATCTCTCTCTCCCAGGCACCAAGGCAGTCACTAATTATTATCAGTTCTTCATTAAGCAGAACTGTCCCTTCTTTCCCCATCATCTGCTTGGATAGTTGCCGCTCTTATTTCCATGGAAATGACACAACTTTGTAATTTTCCCAACTGGTCTCCTGCCTCCACTCTTTCTGCCTCAAATCCACTATCTTTATTGCTGCCACAGTGATTTTTTTTTCCCCAAATAAGAACAACGGTGCAATGGCAATGCCACTTTCTTGCTTCAGTCCTTCCTTGGCTCACCTCCCTGTTGCTTACAGAGCCAGATCTGATGTCCTTAGGCTGGATTAGGAAATTTGACTTTGATGGGTCTTTCTGGCTTAAGCACATTCCACCCTCTCACATACACAGGGAGCCCGCTCCATCTGGCTTTTTACCCACTCTCTGCTTTACACATCCTTGATCATCCAACATGTCCTTCCCCACTTTTTTTTTAATGCTTCTCTATCAGAATACGAACTCTATGAAGACGAGAATTTGTTTTGTGCAGTACTGTACACCTAGCACAAAGAATAGTGTCCTAACGTGGGTGATGAGAATTTCTCTGTTGAATAAGTCCATCTACTATTACAAGTGTCTGTTCCAAGGCCACCTCTGTGTTGAAGTCTGTCCTGCCCCTCCTTCCATTCTCAGCAGGGTAACTGCTCTCCTTTGTGACAGCAAAACACACCAAATATACCATTAGTTTAGCTCTACCATCATATTACATACACTCATATGCATGTCTTTCCTTTTACTTGAGCTCCTTGATGGCAGGAACATTTTCGTCATCCTCAATGCCCGTCATAGTAGCCAGTTCATGGTTGGCACTCAAAAACTGTTTTATGAATGAGTGAATACAAGAGATGAATTAGAAGACGGAGCAGTTAGAAGGGCACACACACACACACACACACACACACACACAATGAGGAAGAAGACACACAAATCACCCTTATGTAATTCAGTGTTTCAGGGTTTCTTCTCAATGAGAAACAGACTTAGGCTGGCTACTTGTGTTGACCTTTAATTCACTTTTGTAAAACATAATTTCAAAAGACAGTCTGGCTCATAAAACCACGCAGGTAAGTTGCAAATCCACCAATCTGAGACTTTGATAATGGAGATACTGACAGATTTTGACCTTGAATGAGCCTCCACTTCCATTATTAAAAAGAACTGTGATTTGTGGATATTTTATGGTATATTTATCTCAGTTGGTTTTTGCCTTCAGTCACCTCAGCAGAAATAAAGAGATTTCCCCAGTGGAATTTCAGATATGTATGCCTACTGGGAGGGAGGCAGAAGAGGAAATGATCATTTGATTTATTCATGACTCTTTGCAGATGTAATGTATTCTGCCCATGCCCACGCTTAGGATCCGGTGACTCCATTTCTAGAGCTCACACGGTGGTGACCACTATCTGTCCTAATTGAATGACATATGGAAGCCAATGACTGTCTTCTCACTTGTTAAAAACATTCATGCTCAGCGTACCTCGGAATGGGCAAAGCCTAGCAATTAAAAGCACAGATGGTATGTTGGTGGCATCAAAATTTCTTTAGAAACAAAATTGAGAAATTAAAATGTAAAACAACACATGAAAAACTAGACACCTCAAGCATGTAATTGTATATTTATTTCTCTTTTTAAAGAACACTCCTTAATGTAATTCAATATACAAACTTGGTTTCACAGAATTATAATCCACTATATAGCACAAAGATAACCCAGATTGTGTGTGTGTGTGTGTGTGTGTGCATGCACACACATGTGCGTGTGTGCACACGTGTTGTTGTACCCCCTCCCTTTCTTCCATTCTTCCGGACCTACAAACAAAGGCTCTGCCCACCTTCCACGCTAACCAAAGCCCATTCTGCACGTTGTGTACAAAAGACATCATCCTCCCACAAATTCTTTTCCCTGGAAAGCTTCTTTTCCCCGTTCCCCCTGAGATAGCCAGGAGCCTGACACTCTTCCCCTCTTCAAGAGGGTGAAGTGGCTTCCCCTAAAGCTGATGCCAACCCTGTTACCATGCGGACTGGCTGAGAGGAAAGGCTGGTGAGAGGTCTCCACGCCCCTTCCCCACATCCACTCCTAACCCTCACGGTCCACGCACGTCCCTCCATCGCAGCCTTAGTTCCGGTCACCATCCTGTGCGGCAAGAACCAAGGAGATCTGTGAGCCCAGGTCTTCTCCATGGGCAGCGCACAGCACTGCCTGCCAAGCCACCGGGCCGGCCGATAACCAAGCTCTACGTAGTCCCATGTGCTTTGTCACTTTAATTTTTAAAGACACCCTAGCATAGGTTTGTGGCAACCTAGTGTCCAACTGAGTTACATAAAATTGTACCAGTGATGCACTTGTACATATTTACACGGGGCGGAATGTTTCCCATATTTTTAGATGAGTATCTAGATCAACATGGTCACATAAGACCAAATACTTTTAATATTATTTATAACTGATTTATAAAGCTTTGAAAAAACTCACAATAGCACATTGTTTACTTTAATGCTTTACGGTACTATAAGTTTAAAATCACAATCAGCACTTAAGTTATAGTCAATCCAGCAAACAAGAGACAAAAAAATTTACAAGAGTTAAGAACTGACTGATACATCCTTTACCTTTTTTTTAACTAATGCATAAGTGCAGAATAAGATACTCTAGTTTAAATATCTTGTTTACAATATACATTTTTGTTCTAGTTACGCAACAGTAAATCCCATGCTTCACATAGAAAAGCAATCCACAACATTAAGAAAAAATGTACAATTTATGAAACAAAGTAAATAAATATTAGTATTACAGAGTCAGAGCTGTACATAAAAGCTGTTCAGTTTTAATCATATAAAAATATGCTTTAGTGCAACCTCACATGTATATTGATGCTGTTTTGCTTTACATCATTTAGACCCAAGTGTCCAAAAAAGGAAAGAAATTACATTTATTACAAAGCAGATACACAAATTCTAAAATATGTACAAATTACTGCTAAAAAATGCTTATAAGAATATAAGCAAAGTAAAGAAAAGGCACAAACATCTGTACAATTTTAAAAGTACCAGACCCAATAGGTTAATTTCAAATTTTGTTTTGGTCAGGCTCATGATGACTTGTTAATTTACCTAATTCTTTTGATATAACAAAAGTATATATAATAGCAAACTACTGTAACTTAGGACAGGCATGCTATAAACTTGATTACCTCTATTTCTAGAAAAACAAAAACAAAAAACAAAATGGGAAAATGTGGAAATGAAAGTCTCCATGCATCTCAGATCAATGTAGCTGACTCTTCTCCGCTGAAGGCTCATTGCCTCCCTCTGTGCTTGAAGGTAACTCTTTGCTGCTGTGAAAGCCCGACTGTTTATCATCCACACGACTCTTGCTATAAAACGTAGAGTGAGCTAATGCAGTCTGTGATGTACCAAAATTGTCCTTTTCACCATCATGCAAGTCAGGGTGGGTGGCTGAGGAACAGGGCTGACCTGGCTCAGGTCCACTAAAGTGTCTAATGCTAACATGTGCACTTTCCAAGGGTTTCTGGTGGGCTTCCTGCACCCGCACTGGCTGATCCGCCCCAAGCAGAGCGGCCTCTTCTGTGGCAATCCGGAGAGAGGCAATGGCTTTTGTACAAGTCTGTATATTTTCCTCCTGTTCCCTCTCTGTTGCATTTAGGCTGTCTTCTGAAGTGCTCTGTTTCATCAATAGCCGGGGAGAGGAGGGTGTGCTAGGTGGACCAGATGACTGCAAAACGTGAGGAGATCGCTTCTCGTGCTGCTTCAAAAGGACATAGGGATCCTTAGGGAAGGATTCCCCGGAGGCTCCTTTCTTCTCCTCAGAGCCCTCCATTGGCAGAGGCAATGTGGGTGCAGGATGTAAACCGGAAAGGGCCGGCGGCATGGAGTGAACCATTTGGATCCCACCAACTGGCACCATGGGGATAGGAGCTCTCACTTGCTGCTGAGAGTGGAGTGGAAGATGACTGAAGACATAGTCATTAGGACCCTCAGGGAAAAGGCTGGAGCCTGGATGTTCATAAGCACCTTCTTGGTCTCCATAGAGACTGAAGTAAGGAACCTGAGGTAATCCTCTTCTTAAATTCTGCATGGGGAAGCAGAGAGCACAGCGTTTAGGACCCAGTACTCTTCACGTGAGGTCAAATAGGTCAGCTACTTCAGTCACTCATTCATTCATTCACTCACTCACTCATTCAAAACACTGTAAAACTACCTTATCCCTTTACTGATTTTTCACTTTTTAGGACATAAGAGATTTCTCAGTTGTCTTCTAGAATCCTTGAATGAAGCTGTTGATCTGTGAAAAGTGCCTTTTGTTTTTAAACAGCAACGTGAGAAAACATGCAGTGTGTTTTCCACTAGGTACAGAGACACATTTCAGTTCTGTTTTTTTTTTTTTTCATAAAAGAGAAGGAAAAGAAAATAATGGATAATTACCAGAAAAAGTTCACCGAGCAAAAAACACTAATAGTAGGTTTTTAAATTCAAAAAAAAGTAAAACGATTGCCATCTGTTTATATACTGGGAAGATTTTTAATATCTTTCTTAAGTGTTGATGAGCATAATTGGAGTGACAAGCCTGAGAATTGCCTTTTTTTTTTTTAATTTTCCACAGAACAGATGACAAAATGGTGGTGATAGACAAATTGGTTAGTCCAATGTGCAAGACATTGGTTTAAAGGAATAAATTCCCGCTCAAGAGGCACCCTGGGTGGAAGACAAGCTTCTTTATCAAATGATGAATCAAGGCCAGTTCTTGTAAGACAACTATCCATCAAAATAGTTAATATTAAATATATGACAGTTTCAACTCATATTCAACGACACAGCTGGGAACCCAAGATTATTATGTCTTAATATCTTCTGTTTATATTATCATGTTCATTTAGATACCATCTTGGTAATTAATGAATGAGGATACTTAACACTGGGGGCCAGAATTCCAGATTTCATGGTCCCAGTTCTGAAAGAGAACTTATTTTCTGTAATTGTTTCTGTAGCAAAACACAACTTAGACTATGAGATTATCAGGCTTGAATAAGATTATCAGGTTTCAATTCCTGAGATTCATTCTTTTAAAGGAATGTCATCTATCTAAAAGGTACTCAGTTTATTTTTATTTTTATTTTTTGAGAACTTAAAATCAGATAGATAGTAACTTGTCAAGTATGGTAGTAATCCAAGAGAGCGACCAAAAAAAAAAAAAAGTTCTAATTCATTTCAAGGATGTCTCAGTTCTAAAGCTCAAGGAGATAATGCTAAGTGAAATAAGTCAAGCAGAGAAAGAAATCATATGATTTCTCTCATCTATGGAACATAAGAACTAGGAAGATCGGTAGGGGAAGAAAGGGATAAAGAGAGGGGGGTAATCAGAAGGGGGAATAAGCATCAGAGACTATGGACTATGAGAAACAAACTGAGGGCCTCAGAGGGGAGGGGGTGGGGGAATGGGATAGACTGGTGATGGGTAGTAAGGAGGGCACGTATTGCATGGTGCACTGGGTGTTATACGCAAATAATGAATCATCGAACTTTACATCGGAAACTGGGGATGTACTGTATGGTGACTAACATAATATAATAAAAAACATTAAAAAAAAATAAAGCTCAAGGTATGCTCTATACCATTAATGATTCATCCAGTGCTATTTAGCTGTGAAACCAGCCTGGGAATGATAAATTATGCATTATCTCTGTTACTCTGTGCCATGCTAACCCTTACCCTGTTTTGGGCTATACCTTATTCAAACTAGAAACAAATTTTTATCCTGGAAGTGCAGGGAAGTAATGAAATCATCAATCCTATAATCACAAGGACCTCCTAAATTAGGGAAGGTGAGAATTTTATCGTATGACAGTGTTTTTAATGTTACAAGAACAACAACAACAACAAATCCCGCTTGTCTTTGCTCCAATCTAGAAAAAGGGATATTTCCTACATCAAACATCAGTTAAGGTGGAACAGCTGTGATACCTATAGTAATAATCTTTGAAGATAATTAAATAAATCCTCTCAATTATAATTATCAAAGATTCAAAGTTTCAAATAAAATGTAGTTTGGTCATTTTTCCATTTTGCTTTTGGTTGCTATTCCGTGTCACCCACTGCATACCTAACCAGAATGGGGGTCTGTGAGGGGCCAAAGAGAGCTGTCCCATTCCGTGGGGTTTCTGACTCAAGGCTAATAAAGGGAGTGAGGTATGAAGTGTCCTCTAATATTAGGATATACTCAATATGTTCAAAATTCAATAGAATTCTATTGGTGTTAAGAATGAAAGTGCCATATTCAGACCTTTGCCAATCAGAGATTAAATGATGACAACCCCAGAAGTAAGTGTGCCAGTAGAATTTCTACCATGTAAGCACTTCCACTGCTCTAAACATTACCAGGCCTTTCTGCACATCCTCTTCCCTTGCATTCACCCCTTCTTCACCCTCCAGAGAAACTCTCAATATGATTTTTCCACCTTGGTTTTTATCCTATTTGCAATCGTATTTTTTTTTTTTTGTAATTTGAGCCTTATCATTGTGATATCATTGTAAATCTTAGTAAGAAACACCTTGCTATGGAAATGCAAATAATGAACTCATGTGGGTTATATTATAGGTACATATATATGTGGGTGTGTATATCCCATGTACCAGGTCTATCACCCCACTCATTTTTTCGACATTGTCAGTAGGTGCTCTGGAAGCAAACGCAAAGAAGGAGGTAGGAGTGCAAGGGGTTCGTTGTGGGGCGAAGGGAGCAGGGGATCTGACGCATGTGAAGGTAAAGAGGAGAGGAAGCAGGTGTTCAGTTGGGATGGATCCGGGCTCAGTTACTGGCTGGGGGCTGCAGGGAGAGTATAGCCTCAGCTTGAAAACTGAGGCCTATCCTGATGGCACTAACAGCAGGAGGCTGTCAGCTTACAGCATTCCTCACAGCTGAAAGGCAAATTCTTTCAGGGACAGAAATCTGCTTGGCCCACCTCCCTGGCTGCCACAAACAGATTAAGAAACTGTGGCCAAGAGGTTAAGTGACTTGCTCAAGATCACACAGATAGCAAGTGCTAGAACTGCTGACTGACTCTTTGACTAGACACGATGTTCTTTGCACTACATACTGGAAACCAGGAAACATTTTTCTTTGTGTCCTTTGCTATTTTATCGGCCAAAACTTTATTTTTTTAATAATTTTTTTATTATATTATGTTAGTCACCATATAGTACATCCCTAGTTTTTGATGTAAAGTTCCATGATTCATTACTTGCGTATAACACCCCGTGCACCACGCAATACCTGCCAAAACTTTAAAAATGGAACGGGAAAGTTTTTTGTTTAAAAAAGTTGAGGCCAGAAACCATATTTTTTCATCATCATGTTTGAGCCACACGTGTTAGACCTTCAAAAAATACTGATGAGCGAAAGACCTTTCCTTCTTCCTTCCTTCCCTCCCTCCCTCCCATCTATCATCTATCTATCTATCTATCTATCTATCTATCTATCTATCTATCAATCGTCTGCCTATCTATCTATCTACCTATCAATCATCTATCATCTATCTATCTATCTATCTATCTATCTATCTATCTATCTATCTACCTATCTATCTATCATCTGTCTATCATCTATCTATATTAAAATTAACCAGAGGGCATGAGAGCAGAAACAGCAGAGAGGCAGGATCCCAGTGGCTGAGTAGCATCTCCTCCAAACCTGCTCCCTGGATACCACCACTCCAGACTGAACCAGAGGATGAGTCTGTCCTGCTAGCCTAGAACATCCTTTCATGCCACAGTCATGACCTGTGAGCTCTTGGCCCATGTTAAGCAACAAGACAAGGTATTGCTAAAAGAATTTCCATCAAAAAGTTTTATTTTTAGGGTTATTCTAATTTAATATTTTCATACATTATTCGGAGAGGGTGCAGCACTCATCCAATACAGCAGTCAGGAGAGATACTTCTCATAGCATCATCAAGTCTGTTTTGCCCTGGCAACAAAAATCTTCTTCACACACCATATAAAGATAAACTCCTCCACTGCCCCTCAAAAATGACGTGATAAAACATTAAATGGGAAGTACTTTGGACCAACCGCCCCTGCTTCAGGGAGCATTCCCAGATCTATTCCCTCTTATCACATGAACAAAGCAGCTGGCTCTAAGTTCTCCAAAGATAATTAAGCTGGGAAATGAGACCAACGGCCCTACAGTTGGCCTTCATAAATGGTAAAGTTTGATCATTGTATTAACTATCCAGGTGAATTGGTATAAAAAAAACAACTGGTTGCAAACTCAGTGACTAATAAAACCAGTTTCCCTCCAACCACTTTCTGGTCATATATCCAAAAATTAGATGAACTTCTTTACTCTACTCCTTCAACTCCTTTACCTGAGTTGACTCTGAGTTGCTATTAGTTTTTAATAACAATAATGTATTGGCAATAAATACTTACATTTTTGTGACTGCAGCTGACTGAAGTCCCAACATCCCACAAATACCCCAGTCTCAGCCCACCTGGCCAAGGCCAGAACAGGAGAGTCTCACTGCACACGTTCCACCAGCATCACTGGTTTATACCAGAGAAAGCATCTGATACCCCAGATGCGGTATCCTGGCATCAGAGGGGTTTGCTGATCTACGACTCCCTACTTACGCTGTAGTGGCATAAACTTCAGAACAGCCCTCTTTTCTACTTAGCACCATCAAGACACAAAACCTGTGGGATTGTACCTCTTTTTCTTAGCTTGCTAATTCATTGTCTTGGCAAATAAATCACATCTGGATTGTGTGCATGTAACTGCGGTAATTGTACCATAGAGACTAAATTGGTACCAACTTGTAAAAAGAGAATATTGGGGGCCAGGGAGTGAATTGCAGCAGGGACCTTTCCTGAAGTTTAAACATGATAACCTAAGCTCACGACTCATTGTAGTGAAAAGGCAATGAGAGGAAGGTGCCTGGTCACCAGGGCAGTGATAAGACAGTTGGAAGGGGGTAGTGCCTTTGGCTGGAGGACGATATTGAGCCACACAACAGAAATCCGAACAAAGAAAGAATAGTAAAAAGTAGAGACCACGAAACAAAAATACATTTAAAGCAAAGAAATTCAAAAGGTGCCATTCATCTGTCTATGCTAAGTGTCTGCTTCATTCATTTTTTAAAATCCTATACACGTTGAAAGAAACATCAAGGTTTGCCATCCCATGGAATGAGGCAGAGCAGATGCTTTTTTATGGATCTGCATTAAACCCGCTGCCTACATTTAATCCATGGCTGTTACTGCTATCTAAGTTAATAATGAGGGCACACAATAGAAATCTCTAAAAGCTTCTCCCTGAGCTCTCCCAACTTTGGGCCCACCATCTCACTAAGCCAGTGCACTTGGAGAGCACTCTCACTGAGCAGGAGGTGGCAGTAATGACAAGAAAAGGAGACAGGTTCGTGCCTTTGACTCACAACATACCAAGTGGGTCACTGTCTCCTCTCCTAGTCACTCACTGGTTTCACATGTCCACACACTGTGGGCAAGGTCATGAGTTTATTTTTTTAAAATATATTTTAAGTGCCAGTACACTGATCCTTACTTGGCAAAGTTCTATAACTGACACCCCCGTGGCCCTGAGGGTGTCTGTGTAGACACGTCATTCCAAAGACTTCACCTTTCCTACTCATGTAAAGGTTGCAGCTCATGTCCATAATTAGTGAAGCTTAGAAAGCATGTCTAGAAGCCTCACCTGCTCCCAGCTGGAGATGCATTACTGTTCTGATGCAATACTACACTTGGGTAATGCCAAAGCCATGTTACTAATAACAGCATGTGAGAAAACATCTTCCTGCTATTTTCAGTAACCAAGTTCACTGCTCCCCATGAGAGATACCCATGTGATAACAAACTTCACACAAGTGTGTTATCAAGAGGCTCCAATATGCTTTGGCTTATACGTTAGAAAGAGAAAGATAATCATACTTACAGGAGGCCCCAATACAATTGGTTCTGCTTGCAAATACTGCCCCATGGACAATGGTGGGTTATGGTATAAAGCCCTTCTGGGAGATGGTGCTCTTATGGTGGTCATGTATCTTCTCTCTCTCCTGGGAGAGAGGTCTCTTCTTGCCGTGATGTCTTTCCCAGGTGACACTGGCCTCCTTGGGGACAGATGCCTTCTTGGTGAAACATCTCTTTGTGACATCTCTCTTCTCAATGCAGCTTCCTTTCTTGGTGAAAGATGTCTCATGGGTGACAGATCTCTCCTAGGCGATAAATGTCTTCTGGGTGATAAATCTCCTTTGGGTATCAGATACCTCTTTGGCGAATTATCTCTGCGGGGTGAAGAGTCATATCCTGGTGAGGAATGGTGGCTTGAGGGTGAAAAGTCCCTCGGAGAGGAGCTGGGCTCCGAAGACAGCATGTACTCTTCATCCGCACAACTCGGTATGTCTAACCTGTCTTTGTCCGGTTCCGAGTCTGTACTTTTGCTCTGGAATAACCTCTGGTATTCTGTCATCTGAGTATCTTCACATGAGTCACTTGGTGTCATCAGCTGAGTAACCTGAATACTTGGCAAAGTAACCAAATAGCTGATCAATGAAGAATGCCCCAGGGAACTATCTGAAGGAACCCCATGGGGCACGGCGCCAACATTCACAGGCAAGGATGAGAATCTGGGAGGCTGAGGACTGGTGCTTCTCGATCTTGTCTTCGGTGTCAAATCTCCCTGGTCATCAAAGTCATCATCATCTTCATCATCTTCATCATTATCGTCTCCATCCTCACCATCTGATTCTTCGGCATCTGAGAACTGATGATCAGTTGAAATGCTGGACATGCTATGCTTCTCAGCTGCTTTGTGCAAATCTTCCATTGTTTCTGAAACAATTGAACAGATAGTTATGATCAAGGTCCAAACGTCAAGGTTAGGAGCTAATTTGGACACCATCTCTTTCCAAAAGCTTCCCTCTAACCTGTAGCCCCTAGAGATAGTTTCATCTCTGAACTCCTATAACACTCGCTCTCTTATCCTTTTATGACTGATCTGATTTATCCCCACCCAACAAAAGAACTCTAGAGTAGGACCTTATATCTCAATTGCACATGGCCCATAGAAAACCCTCAACAAATGGGTATGGATAATGCTGTTAATAATGAGGCTAGAAGAAAAGGAAAGCAACGATCTGTCCCTAGAGGTATAAACTTACATAAAAGTGATATATCTCAGGAAATCTGACTGGCTCTCAGGCTTTCTATTCAGGTTAATGATGATTTTTCCCTCTTAATAGGAATAATAACACATTAAATTGTTTTTCAAATTTCCCCAGAAGTTTCACAAAAATCGAAATCCCTGTCACAACATAAGTATAATTAGATTTCCTTTACGGTTCTAGATAGAAGTATTTTCATAGTGAGGCCTTTTTTTCCCTTCAGTCACAACTGAAATGCATTTATTTCTTCTCAGTAGGTTATAAGCAATTCAACATGTCAGATTTCTTTTCTATATTTCATATTTAATAAAATGAAATGTGATCAGTTTTTTAAAATATCAAAACTTGTTTTGCCACCCCGGTCACAAAGCTCCAGTGTGAAGAATGAAGAGGTCAGTCAACTAAATGTTGTAATACCTGCTTCTTCAGTTTCTGTGTCATCCACTGATGTCATTGAAACTCCCAACTCCAAGCATTTCTTCATGTGTGCTTTAGATTTCATATGCTTTGTTAGGTTTCCTAGAAAACACAGGCAAAAAAAAAGAGAGATTAATTGATTACAAAAATGTGATGATTGCTCCAAAATTAGAAATGAACTAACTTGGGATAACGTAGATTTGTTTCTACCTACTACCCTCTTGCCTTAAACTTAATGGGAACAATCTGGCTCCTGAATGTATCAACCGCTCAGAACTTTGGCCCAAACTCAAGTTTCCTTCATTCTAGAAGACTTGTAGAATAGGGTCATACCTTTTCAAGAGCAGGTGCAAGCAAGATTGGGAATCCCAGGCTTTCCTGGCTGAGAAGAGATCTAATATCTTTGGCCCAAATGGGCCAGCCTCCTAGGCCTTCATATAAACAGGGTGACATAAGCTGGGTCACACATCTCAGAGAAAGTTTAGATCAAACATTCTCATCAACACACCCTACACCCCAGGCCTTCTGGCACTGATCAGATTTAGATTGACTTCGCAGGCTCCTCACTGGTCAGAAGAAAAAAATTATGCAAACTTATGCGAAGGCCAACATTATAAACAAATTCAAAGATCTATACAAATACTTAGCTAACTACATACAGGGAGCATTACTCTCAGTGTTTACCGTCTACATTAGCAAACTTTATGACAGCAGTTTCTGAAGTTCCGCAATATTCCCTGTCTATCTTAAAATTCCCATCATTCTAAGAAAAAAAAAGGTTTTCTGTCAAATATGTATTATGATGATGATATATATATATAGAATTATATGTATAAATACATATGTGTGTGTTTGTGTAGAATTATATAATTGTTATACAGAATGTGAGAAATTAAAACACTTATCCAATCACCTTTGATCGAGGATCTATGAAATTTTATATATATATATATTTATATAAAAATATATAGAATATAGAATATTACACATAACTATATACATATATATATCTATATATCTCTATATGTGTGTGTGTGTGTGTATACACACTATTCCATGTCAAATATATAACTTAGCAAAAGACAGCCAGGAACTAATTCAGTTGTAAGGAAGGGCTATATTATTATCTGTGTCCTTCAATGATGCTTTAGCAATGTACCAGCAAATGCTTTATTTTAAAGAGTAGGCCCACTGAACGTAGACGGACACTCTTAGCCTGCTAAAGTAGTTTGTTCCTTTGTGAGGGCGTTGAGCTCACCATTAATGTAATATATGAGCCACAATTCTAAATCAGGACACTGTTGTTTATTATTTTATACTATTTTACTTACTTAGCATTTTACTTATTGCTCTTATATCTATGAATTTTATGTGCTATTTTGGTAACTTCAAGCATAAAAATATTTCTAGGCCCCTATTGCTCTTATTTATCTAAAAATGTTTAAAAGATCTCAAAAATTTTTAGAGCCAGATCAAGAATTCCTAAATCTGTAAATTCATTAATACATCTGTATATTAATGGAAGTCACTGGTTCTGCACAGGTGCAAGTAATCTGTGTATATGGACTGGGTGTGCACGTTAGGTGTCAAGATAATTTATTTAGATCTTGATATGTTTCTCCTCCTATGTTTGTTCTCCTTTCTCTTTTTTTTCCATTTCAATAGGCAGTCAGGCTTTGGGATCTCCTCTTCAGAGTAGGTCTGTAGTTAGAAATCTGGCTCTTGAAACAACTCCACCCTGGCTTTGGATGACTGAAGTCCTCAGCTTCCGAAAGGATTCCAGCAAGGTGGGGGGAGTGGCGGGTGGGGGGGCGGGAGGCGGACTGGGGAGTGGGGTAGGGCGCCTGAAGGAGAGGCACTGGGTCATGCAGGAGGTGCCGATTGCTCAAGTGCACTCAGGATCTGCACTCAGATGACACGGTTTGGGACAACAGTCACTTCAACCAAAAACTGGAGGGGTTTCCCAGGATATTGTGCTCATTTTAAGATTCCGAGACATTTGCACATTCTTGAAGGGTGACAAGGAAACGCCAATAATGACCAAGAATAAATTATTTTCTGCTGAAATTCCATGACAATGATTCGGAGCCAAATTTAATTTGATTTTTTTAAGGTTATAGAGACTAGGTCTTTATTTTTTAATTATTACTTTTTTAAATTTGATTTTAAAAAGCCTAGAAATGTGACATTTCTTCACTCAGCATTTCACACAGCTATACCCGCAGCAAACCCCTATGCCCAGGGAAGACCTATCAGTTATAATGACTGGCAGATTTGCAGTTCATAAGAGAGTAGATTTTAAAAGTTCTCATCACAGAAAAAGAAACTTATAATTATGTATGGTGATGGATATTAACTAAACTTATTGTGGTAATCATTTCACAATATATACATAAATTATTATATTGTACACCTAAAACTAATATAGTGTTCTATGTCAACTATGCCAATAAATACAATAGATTTTTAAACAAATAAAATAAAATAAAATAAAATAAAACTTCATATTTTCTTATGTCCTATGGAGTCTTCTGGTGAAGTTCTAAATAAAAGGCTTGACTGTGCAAACGTGGATGGTATTTAAAGGACCTTATGTTTATCTCTTTTGAAATGCAAATGAACACTCCCTCCCCCTTTATGTGGCTTCAAAGGAGACATCTCTGCCTCCTTTTTAAGGATACCTTTTTAATTTAGAAGAAACAGATATGTTGAGAGTCTACACATTTATACGTATGACAAACCAATAAGACAATTTAGGATTTGGGCTATGGGAGAAAATAGGTACACATTTCTCTACCAAAGGCTATCTTATTTTATATTTATTTTTCTTGACAGGTAGTGGAGCAGAATAATGGGCCTGCCAATTTAAAGTTAAAACATAAGAAATCATATGAAGTTAGTGAGGGGGTAAAAATCCATTAGATCTAAAGTACTTCTACAGTAAGCAGTGAACGTACTTCTACGAAACTCAAGCCACCTCTAAGTCACTATTGTCGGTAATCTGAGAACGCTGGGTTTACACACATCTCCATGATTCTATAAAACGATGGAAATATAATCAAAGCAACCTTCTTGTATAAAATATTTTCATATAAATCCACCTGTAAAAAACATACATATTTTTTAAAGGTAGCATATCATTTTAAGGCAGGTCCTAGTTTTATGAGATTCACAGCTGTGGCCTGAGAGTAAGAAATCGTCTCTGTGCTGATAAATACACAGAACACAAGCTATCAAATTTCTATGCATAATTAATGCGACTGTGGATGGAGGGGCCCACCTGGGAGTCTGTGGGTCTCTACATTATTTATAATCTTGAAACTGACCATGGGCACGTTTTCTTCCCAGCTGCTGCCTTGCTTTTCTAATGCCACTGCATGGATTGTCTCCCGGTGGTATTTCAATACTGGTGCAGATTTTCTAGACCACACAACATTTCCAACATGCAGTAATAGCAATAGCAATCCAGGCAATTCTTAGCCACTTCCTTCGGAAACAACTAGCCTGGCCCCAAGACTATCGCTCTCACTTAAGTCATAAAAGGAGCCTCGCTGTCTCATGTACATCCTTTGATTACTTACTAAGGGAGAAAATACATTTCAAAAACAAAACTGTCTTATTGTCAATGCAAGTTAGTTATAAAACGGTATTCGGAATCCAAGGTAGCCATAAAAAAAGTATTTTTCCTCTAAAAAGCTGAGACTTGTACCTTTCGTTTTGAAGGCAAAGTTACATAACTTGCACACATAAGGCCGGACATCAGTGTGCGTGCGGATATGCTTTTTGAGCATGCTTGGCTTCTTACAGCGAATCCCACATTCTTCACAAATGTACTTTCCGCGTCCACGTCCTCTGACATATACATAATCTTCATTTGACTTATACCTGTTTAGAAAAAGGGAATGCAGTGTGTTTTCAAATACTCCCATGTTTTATATATCAAACCAGAAGCTGATCTTTTGAGGGGTAAATTTTTTTTTGAGGGGCAAAATTTTTATAAGGGTTTTTACAAACAGCTATTCAACTTTCCTTCTATGAAGCCTACGAAATTTATGCAATAAATGCCTGAAAGAACTAGAGAATAGATTTGGCACTGAAAGCAAAATGTAATTTTTCTACATGGTCTTCAAAATGGAATTGGGTCCCTCTATGAAGTGTAGATAGATGGACTCGGGGTGTAGATGTTCAAATGGGCTTCCATAAGTCTCAGAGAGTTGCAGAGTTGGGCCTTACTACTTTTGGAGCCTCCACACAAGAAAAATCCAAAAAGTCATACCAACATATTCAAATCAACATATATCCTTCGTTAACATTATATCGTCTAAGATGTGCATGCACAACACACACCCATCCCTCTAAATTTGCTAAAATAAGTGTAACTGATAATAGAATTCTTCATTGCAAGTTTTTACTCTATTTTTACAATCCTGGCATGACAGTGTCTCCGAAATTTCTAGCTTACACAGGCTGAGCTGAGCTCACCAACTGTTGTCTACAGATTTGATCCGCTCTTCCCAAGGACCATGAATTTGCACTAAAGTGGAATCCAAATTTCAAGTAGCTTCTGGTAAGTACTGTTACATAATAAAAACTAGAGATTCTATTTTTCAATCAAATTTGCATTTGTTTCCAGAAGAATTTAATAGAGAGGCTTGAAAGGATGTCTGAGGTCATCTAGTTTAATCAGATCAGTTCACCAAGTTGTAGGTATCCACTGTGATAACTCATGAAAGAAACTTATCCAGTGCTCAACCATCACATTTTGTTTAGACTACAATGAAACATGATCAATCACAGCGTACAGTAGCATTCTACTGAATAATTCAATGAATGTCATTATCTTTTAAATCAAAGCTAAGCTTGAATTATGGGTCTAATGTCATTCTTGGAAAAATATTTCTTTCGAGGGGCTCTTTTTATAACTTCAAAATGTAAACTGCCATATAAAATGCCCTAATTCACTGTGGATTTCCTTTAAAGGCACTAGATTTACAAGTGTTTTGTTTGTTTCATTTTTTTTGTTTGTTTTACACCCTAAGAGCAATGCACTCTTCTCTATTTTGTCCTAGCTAATCTGTCATCAGGTATAAAACTTCAACTTTTTTTTAAGAGAGAAAATCCACCCACATATTTAAATACTAACTCTGTTATGGATGCTATTCAATCTTAACATTATTTACTTTTTGGTCAGTACCAAAAATTCCAGGTGGGAATTAAGTAGTATAAAAAATATTAAATAATCAATTTTGCGTGTTTTTTCATCCTTTAAATCTTCCCTCTTTCACAAGGAATTTCCAACTTCAACTTGTTCTTCAAAACTTTCTTAAACTTCATGCTTTATTTCACATTGTCTTTTGTAACAAAAGAACCTCAAGTTGCAAAATATCTTTCATCTTTTAATTTCACTATTCTGTGCCCCTAAACAGATAAAATTACCTAAGAAATGTAGAATAAAACAAATAATTTTCTAGAGAGCTAGTTTTTGTCACAGAAGGACACCTTAAGCTTAGTGCAGCCCATCATCACAGTTGATGGGAAATGCATTTTAGCTTCAAGTAACATAATTTTATTTTTAATGTCTTACCTGATTAACTTGCAAACAGTAAAATTCAGTACAAAATAAAGCTGCATATTAGAAAAATCTGTGCAAATAAAATATTTACCCTTCAACAGGTCTGCAGACCCATGAATCTACTTAATACAAGAATTAATGGGTTTTGAAAAAAATAAAATATATGTTTAATTAAATTCCTAAATCTAGGAATTACATAATATAAAGAACACATCCACTTAAAAATTTGGTCAGTAATACTTCTTTCTTAAAATTATCCCTTTGCAATCACCAAAATAAGACGTGGTAGCGCACTGCTTGGAATGAACATCTGGTCACCCCCCAGGCAGAAGTCAGGTCACAGATTAAGAAATTTACAACTGGGTTGTAGCCCATACCATGGGGCAATGAAAGAAGGAAGAAATGATATATGGGCACAGTCTTTATGGATCATCAAACACAGCAATAAAATATTCACATACGCTTTTTCACTTGTGTCCTTCGTTAGTGGAGACGGGCTCCCCAGAGCACATGTAATGGGAAGGTTTCTGCTAATCTAGTACAAGTGCACTGCTATGAAGACTGCTGAATATAAGGGTGTTGATTCAGTCACAGGGACCGCTCAGTCTCTGGGGAAAGATAAAACCTATATTTCTCTCGTTTGTGTTAAAAGATGAGGGATGTCAAAAAAATATCAAGACAAGCTTCAAGACTCCATGCCATGCAACTGTGGTTTCAGTGGTGAGAATACTAGCCATCCAAAGGGGCCAACACTAAGAGGAAAACAACTTTAATAATTCATCTCCAAACTGGTGAATCTACGTGGGAAATAGATATTTCATATCAGTAAACATTCAACATTTTATAATCAAATAAATAACATTTTTCTGTCTTCCAAATGTAACTGGAATAAATTCATGTTCATGGAAACATGTAAATTATAGATCTATTGTATAGAGAAGGCTAGTTATAACATAATCCCCCAAATGTGGTTAATATGCTTTAATATTTTTAAATTTTAATAGCATAAGTTGGAGCTTTTTCTCTCATTTGACTGACTGGCTGAAAATACATTTCTATTGAAATCTAAAACTAGATGTTACACATATGTGTAATTTTTCTTTACTGCACATATATCAAAGTCATTGGACCTTATCACTTCTGTTTCTACAACTCAGGACTCAACATTTAAAAAAGAAATTCCCAAAGACAGAGAGATTGCCTTAAACCAGAAGGGAAAGGGAAAATATGACAACTAAATGCAGTGTGGTACCCTGGCTTGGATCCTGGGACAGAAAGAGGACACTGATGGAACTGATGAATTCCCAATAAAATCTGGAGTTTAGGTAATAATAAAAGCAATAAAATGGACCATCAAATTAATTAGTTCCTAGGATTATACATGAGTGTACATGATTGCATTTTTGTAAGCACCGAATTAAAATATGTCCATTAATATTACATACAAAAATGCCCATAAAAATAATATTAAAGAATGAAGAATCTTAGACGACATCGAGTCTACCAATTTAGTTGATTTCCTAGTGCATGAGAGGTGTGACAATTTAAAGCAGAAGCTCAAACCTTATGTAACATTTCATTGAAAGTAAGCCATTGAAAGCAAGGACGTGAACTCATTATCTATTACTAGCCAGACTTCAGAAATGCGAATAGAGAAGGAATTCACCTTATATTTCCAACCAGAGTAGATACTATTTTTTTCCATGTGTACATTCGTGACCATTTTCTCTGACTTAGAACTGAATGTATCACACATGCATGTATGTTTCCTTACCCTCCTTCAAAGATTTTAATTCGGATTGGCTCCGTTTGTTTGGATCCAATATCTTTATCTCCATGAATATCTCCTTTCCCTCTTTCCTTTAAGATATTTCCAACTAGTTTCCTTTCTAGTTTGCTGCCAAATAAAAAGGATGCATCAGGTTTCACCTGTAAGACAAAAAAGAGAATCATTTCATATGGTTTCTCTAAGACATAGGAGAAGCCCACACATTCCACTCTTCTCTGATCTCTGAAAAATAGCCTAAATTCCATTCTAAAAGGTCATAGTCTGTTTACATAAAATAAGGGACACTAGGGATAAAATCAGAGAAGAATGACAGCTTTTGCGGAATTATCCAACATTTTCTTAAAAAAAATAATATTCTTCTGTTGGCACTTATTCTGTGCAACACTAATAAAAACAGAAAACATATTCTTTATTCTGAAGTAGCAATGAAAACTGTATCAATTAAGGATGTATTTTCAAAAATTGTTGAAGGGAAATGGCAACTGGATTAAATAAAAAAATATATATATATTTTTAAAGATTTTATTTATTTATTTGACAGAGAGAGAGACAGCAAGAGAGGGAACACAAGCAGGGAGAGTGGGAGAGGGAGAAGCAGGCTTCCCTCTGAGCAGGACCCTGGGATCATGACCTGAACCAAAGGCAGACGCTTAACGACTGAGCCACCCAGGTGCCCCTAAGTAAAATATATTTTTAAACCCTCTATTTGTTTCATTAACTTAGAAAGAATTCCAAAGTGTCCCTATTAGTATTCTTGTAATTTTACGTGTGAGATATGAATTGTTCATGTAGGAACAAATCAGATAAACACTTGGAAAAATGAGTTTGGGGAGAGAAATAGAGAAAATAAATTTTAGTAAAAAGTACTGTCAGTGGGAACAGGCCCTCTGAAGTTTGCAAAGGTCAGTCCTGACACTTGCACACCTCCTTCCTGATCTTTCTTTTCAGTGTCCATTCCCACATTCACAATGTTCTACATCCTGTATCCACATTTCACAATCCACTGAATTCCTCGTATCAAAAGAAAATTGGATCTGCTGGGTCACTAACACAGGCCGGAAAGGAGAAGAACTGAAAGGAATTGGTCCCAGTGGTAGAATTTCGTGGCACCTGGATGAAGGACAGACTTTCCCAAGACCCAGTCCATGGTCAGTGGCTTCTTCTCTTACTAGGGAAGGAAAATCAGTGTCGCGGAGGGTTCCCTCAACTCTGACCTTCATTTCACTTGTATATTTTAGACCTTATGTCCTTCACTATGTATTCTGCTCAGCAAGCAAGCCCATACTACAGTGCTTTTAGAAATGGTATCCATTACCTGAGCAAACTGCTTCCAAGCACTTGAGGATGTAAGCTTGCCAGTTCCAGGTCTGTGCATAGCAGCCAGAGTATAAATTTCTGCAGTGATTTTTTGCTTGGACCTCAGAAGAGCCAGAGTGGTCTTGGTGTTCAATCCTGATGGGTTTGGGTTACAGGAACTAATGCACCATGAAGCATAAACCGAGGATTTGAAGGTGGCCTGTTGCACGTAATTGGGTTTTGTATAATTCAAGAAGCACCAACTCACAGTAGTTGTTGTCCGCAGACTAGGGAACTGAAGAATCTGCTGGAAATCTGCCACATCCGTGAAAAGAAGAGTTGAGTTTGCCATTTTCCTACTTGGGCCAGAGGCCATGTGCACCAGCATGCCAACAGGCAGCTTCTGGCCCTTCCCTTGCTCTTCAAGCTGACTGTCTCCCGGCGGCACCGAGGAGCTCTGTGGGCTCATGCTCATATCAGATGCTGTCTCATCAATATCTAGCTCATCTGAGGACTCTCTGCTTTCAGAAGGCCCACTGGACTTCTGGCCTAGAGAGGGTGCCCTGGAGGTGGGCGGGAATGGCTCCCTCAAGGGCATGCTGGCAGATGGATGGTCTTGAGATGAGGAAGGGGACAGTGAGGAGAAGGAAGATGACCCCGACTGCAAGCCATCCTTTGGCTCAGAAGCACAACCTTGTCGAACCAGCTGGGGTTTCTGTGGGCGGGACATATCCTTCTTGATGTCTGAGCTGGTTAGCTCCACAGCACTGAGTTCCTCAACAATCTGTCCATACATCTTCTCTTCTTTGACCCTTTTCTGCTGCTTTGTTTCCATGAAGAGTTCTAAGCTGCTGGCTGGAGAAAGCATACGCTTGCTACCTCCCAGGGTGGCCACGCTGTCAGAGGTGGAAGGTAAACATAAGGGGATTGAGGATTCCAAGCCAAGGGGTAAGGTCTGAGGTACTTTCCAGATGGGGTATTTTTCTAAGCCTGCATGCTGCCCCAGCACCTGGGCAATGTTGAATCCTATCCCTTGCATGGCCGCATTGGTCACCAGTGTTCTTTGGGTAGTATTCTCGTCCACTTTGCATATGACAATTGCAGGACTGTTCTGCCCAAGTATCTGAGAAATGCTTGTGTACATGACACTCCCATAGGATGGGACGTGGGTCTGGATCCTAACCGGAACCACTGTTCCTGGTAAGGACTGTAAAGGCCCAGCATTTGCTGAGGCGAAATCTTCTTGAAGAACCTGCTCCGAGGGAGTATCGGGTGACTTGGTACTCTGGTCTGATGGAAACTTTGGAAGAATGTTCTTTGAGTGTAGCCCTGATGTTCCTGAATAACACGGGTAAGGCTGCTCTTTCGTGTGTGCATAATCGGCAGATTTCTTTCCAGTGTGTTCTGCAACATGCTCTACGGGATAGCTGGGGTGGATTTCTGCCTGGAAAGAAGGCTTGCCATAGCTCTTCTGAGGGTGCTGCACAAGGGGATGTGGGAAATGTGCCTGCCACCAGGGAGGCTGCTGAGCTGGTAAATGAACCATACAGACGGTAGGATATTGAAACTGAAACAAGGCATTCTGGATTGGAGAAAATGGAATTGTCTCTTGATGTGGAAATAAGTGCGGCTGTTCAGACAAGTGCTTGCTTGCGATGTAGGATGTCGGTTGTATCAAGGGATTTCTCAGAGATTCCTGACTGTCCATGTGCATGATCTGTTGTTGGGCCAAGTGGAGTGGCCCTGAGCTCAGCTGGCCACAAGGACCCACAATCTGCTTCCCGGGGTCCTCTGCCTGGAGAGGAGGCAGCACAGAGGTGGGGGCGTGGTGCCACGTGGCCCTGAGGCCGGCGTGCAGGTGCTCCATCTGCTCCTGCTTCACGCTCAGATCTGCACCAGCCTCACCCTGGGTGATCTCCGGAGAACCGCTGAAGGACGCCTGCCGCACCAGAAAGCATTTCTTCCTCTCCCGCGATGGAGATAACGTGGCGGCCGATGCCCCTGGCACCGGAGCATGGGACAGATTCCCATAATCAAAGGATTTGCTCCGGATTTCTGGAACTTCAGTTGGGTGAGGACAAGGCACCTGGTGGTGGTGACCTGGGACAGACAATGAGTATGAACCGGCAGGGACGGTCAAAAACTCTGAATGCTTCCCAAACTCATCTTGCTTAGGAGGTGCAGCAAGCTTAATGGTTTCTTCTCTTTCGAAAGACATTGAAAAACTGGAGCTGTGGGACAAGTTGCTTTCCTGACTGGGGCTGCGGGAGAGGCCGGTGCCTGTGGACTCAAAGCTGGATTCCCCTGAAGAGTGCTCCATATCTGCAAGTCGCAAACGCTTCTTTTTGGGTGGCAACTTCTCAGCTGGGAGCTGGGAAAGGGTCTCACTTCTCTGGGGCCACTGAAATTCCTCCACAGGCTTTTCCTGTTCTTTACTCTGGGTGTCTTTCTCCTTCTCTGGTTTATCAGGCTCCTCAGTCACGCGAATCTCAGGAACCTGAATGTTGTGCTGGCGAACCAGCCTGGGCTGTGCGTGGTAGGACTGCTGCTGAGCCTGCTGGGAAGGGGAGGGCTTCCCCCCACTCTCGGCACTGTCTGCTGGTGGAGCCCACTCCGGACTCACCGGGGCTTCAGAAATCTCACTGTCACAGGTCTCAGAAGGTGAAGAGGCTTTTTCTGGTGCACTAGCAGCCAGTTCAGCGGACTCAGACCTTTCGAATGAATTGGGTCGGCTCAGTGAGTTTGTGTGCTGAATAACAGAAATCACATTTCCAGGAGGTTTCCTGCCCCCTAGGTCTGACATCTTGTCTGAATCAGTGGCCGAGGGTGACTCCTCAGACCCAAGAGATGGGCTTCCAGATTGGAGTTGGGGTCGACAGGGGTCAAAGCGCTCAGAGTGACCATGAGAAGGGTTCTCATGTCCAGACATGGCAAATCCACCTCTTATTCCTTCCTGCATTTGCAATTTGGGATCGTAATCTGAAGTCATTATGCCCATGGGAGTGCTCACAATGCTGCTGCAAATCATGGGGGTGTCCTCCTCATCTCCTACACTCTTCTCTTTCCGGCGTTTTCTATTTTCACATGTAGTTCCAAACATGGTTGGCACTCCCTGCAATGGCACCGAGGGATCCATAAAATATTCACCCCCATGTTTTAAAGAGCTTAAGCAGGAAATGTCCCTGTAGCCTTGCTTTGGTGTCTCATTGTCTTCCCACTTCTTGTAGGGTTTCCGGCAGACATCATAGTCATACACCATCCGGTCCCCAGAAATCAATTTCTTTTCCTTCAAGGATAAGCCCGTCATACTCTTTGACATTCTGCCATGGTGTTCTGCCTCCATGTGCCCCTCCTGTACCGAAGGCAGCTCAAATGCAGCTTGTCTTCTTAACATGCGCTGAGGGGGTATTCCTACAGTCCCCGGATAGAACACATCATCGGAACCAGTCATCCTTTCATCAAATGAGTGACTTCCTCTCAAAGAAGGAGGAATACTTAGATTAGTTGCTGAAGAGGTTGGCATCGAGTTGCTTCTAATAAGGGGTGAGGAGTCCACAGGAGCTTCTAAGAGAATCGGGTTGCTGCCTTGGAAATTTGCAGGAAACAGCTTTCCTTCACTCCTGATAGATGATGGGATAGTCTGGGATTGTCTGGATTCGCTGTTGAATTTAGTGGATTTCAGCATGCTTGTTTGACCGGGGTCGATTTCTCCCTTGCTTGGGATCAGCTGTGAAACAGGATCTTCAAACATCTTGACATCTAACCTGGTGTTTACGTGAGGTAATGATTCCATCATGCCCTTCCTCCCCATTGTGGCACGCTCCTGGCTTGCGGTGGTAACACTGAGTGTATTTCTGGGACTAAGCCGACAGTATTTTCCAAAGATGATTTCTTCATAAGACTTTGCGTTTGTGTTTGGAGGGCTTATCTGCTGCTCTGCACTTTCTGAGCGAGAAAAGTAACCGGAGTCAGTGCTTCCTTTACTGTGCGGGCTCAGAAGGTTTAGAGATGGCTCAGAATCTTGTCCTTTTTTCTCTGACAGTCTTAGTGCAAGTTTCTGTTTCACTGTGTGAGAATCATCAGGCTTAGTATTTAGAGATGGATTTGGTAGCATATCAGAGCCTATATACTGAGAGCTTTCATTAGGTAAAGGAATCCCACTTTTGGGGATGATCAAAATCGGCACTTTCATTGGGCCTCCCAGTGATTCATCCAGTGACCCATGGTAGCCCCCTCTGCTGGCGATATCCAACGGGATTGGTGGGCCAGGACTCATTTTCTCAGAAGCCTCAACAAATAAAGAGCTCTCTTCATCCGTGTCTGTACTCTGCTCACCGTCTGAATGTATTTCTGCTTCTACATCAATAAAACCAGCCTCTAGGTCCAACTTAGATACAGCTGACTCTGTGAAAGGGACTAATCCTGCCTTAATTGCATGGGCATGTGACTTCCTGTGCTTATACAAATTGCTCTTTGTCTTGAACGAGAAACCACAAGGTATACATGGATACGGCCGCTCACCAGTATGGGACCTGATGTGTTTTTTCAGTACACTTGGTTTGGCACATGCCCTGCTGCAGTAGGGGCAGATGTATTTGCCGGGCTTTTTGGGTTTGTGCTCTTTCTTGTGAGCGTCTTCTGACTGTTCGATACTTTTCTGAGAGTACTGGCTATAAGCAGGGTTCAGACTTGAAATCTTTTTTCTAGGGTAACCACCACTGTGGCCATGTATAGGAAAAGAAAATAAGTCCTCGGAGGCAACAGATGGCAAAGGGCCAGGGAAAAGCCACGGAGGGCCTTCGAGGCTCTGATGTGGCTTGTTGCTGTGCATGACCCCCTGTGGCAATGAGTGCTGAGGGAAAGAGAGTGAATGTTGGCATGAGTAAGGACTTGGACGGTGCGGTGGGTATTGCTTCTCTGTGACTTGCTGCGCCACGTCGCTAGGTGAGGCCAGTTTCCCAGAACCAAAGAGTTGTGCTGATGCTGTGTCTCCGATCTGCTCAAGATCTACTTGTGGTTGCCGCTGTCCTTCTTGACTGCCAAAAGTGCTCATCTTAATAACAGCCGATTGTTCCTGTCTCCATCTACCTGATGCCTTATCAGTTTCTCCAGACCTTGAGGTAGCTTTTTGTCCTAGACCTGTGTCCCCAGTGTCCATTTTGTTACAAGGTCTTAAGTGCTAGTTCCCTTGAAAGCCGTGCAGACTCATGGAGTGTCTTCAAAGCTGTGCTTTTCAGAGCTTGTTTACTTCCATTTTCCAGGGTGTCTGCAAACTTGCTGAGTGCTCCTCCTCTTTGGAACCTTCCACACCCACCCCGTAGTCTTATGGGCATTAGATGGTAATGTCCTTGGACCAGGGCTATAACACAGTTCTCTCCATTGTAGAAATGTCCATCCAAAAGCTAAGTGCAAATCTATAAAGATTTCTTATGGCATTTGAATATTTTCAACTAGCATGAAATTGGGAAGAATAGTCTGGGAGAAATTTTGCCCATCAACTACAGTAAAGTTCAATCGCCAGTTTCACTAAGATAAAATGATCTGAAAGAAAAAGAAACACAAAGAGATCGTCATGACAGTTATCAAGTTAGAAACCAAACCAATCCCAAATAGCCAGCCTGACATTGGATAAATTGAAAATGATTTTTACTCTAAGGAATACTTTTTTTAAAAAATAAGATTGTATTTCTTTACTTTAGGGAGAGGGAGGGCATGAACAGGAGGGGCAGAAGGAAAGGGAGAGAGAATCTCAAGCAGACTCCATGTTGAAAGCAGAGTGCAATGTGGGACTTGATCTCATGACCCTGAGATTGCAACCTGAGATAAAACTAAGAACTGGAGGCTCAACTGACTCTGCCCCCTAGCCGCCCTTCCAAGGAATACTTTTTATAGCTGTTACATTAGTTCCACAATTAAAGGATATTAATTTCAAACATGGCATTAAGTCATAAGCATAAATTTCTTCAATGCTTTAATTTTGGTTATCCTTTTAAATACTCCTTAATTTTGGTTAGAAGAGTATTTAAGAGAAAGCTTTTGATAGATATGATCTATAAAATCATAAGATTTTTAAAAGCTTTCATTAAAATAAATGTAGGGCTATTTCTAACCAAGTTGTATGACTTGCATGCTAAAGTGTACTACATATTTCTCTATATGGACATATTTTATAGATTAATATATGTATAAATATATTTTACATGTAAAACAAACAGATATATGTAAAATATATTTTAAATATTTAAATATGTAATGTATTTTACATATGTCCATATTTAACATACAATACAGATATATTTTATAGATTAAAACGGGTGATTAGCAGAACTAGACAAAGGCTGTAAGAATTAAAGATTGTCTCAGAACTTTGGAAAAGGCAGGGAAGTATATACAAATAAGTGATTATAAAACCTTCATAATATGAAAAACAAAACATATTTTGGGGACAGTTTAAAAATGTAATGATTACCTGAATGGTTTAGCATTCTCATGGACATGATTGTCTTGACGCTTCCTGGGTAGAAAATAAACACAGTTAGGAAAAATTATTCCATGAAACCACAACACTTCTGTATATAAAGGTCAATTTAACATTCATGCACATAATAGGGCTCACAATGCAATGTGCCCTGAAGAAAAAACAGATTAACCAGTGACTGCTCTCAATACACTACGCTAAAGCAGTAAACTTTCTACTGATACCGTGTCCAAAAACAACTAAGAGAGAAAAAATTATTAAAAATTTAGAGTAGTATTTTCTAATATATAAGATTATTATATCAAAACATCTTCATTTTTTGACTATTCGCCTGGTTCTAATTCCTTAAATGTTTTTTAAAGATTTTATTTATTTATTTATTTATTTATTTATTTATTTATTTATTTATTTATCTGAAAGACAGAGAGCACAAACAGGGGGAGAGGCAGAGGAGAGGGACAAGCAGACTCCCCACTGAGCAGGGAGCCCCACAAGGGGCTTGATCCCAGGATTCTGAGATCATGACCTGAGCCGAAGGCAGACACTTAACTGACTAAGCCACCCAGGTGCCCCTAATTCCTTAAATATTAAAAAGTTGAGAATAGTGGGGTTTTTTGCACATCTCAATTTACATCACAACAAATCCAGGAGTTCTCCAGATGGTTGTGAAGGACTCAGGGAAACGTGACAACTTAGAAACAATTAGATTTTAAGTGAATACTCATCTTCCATAAGCGAATGGCCACCGTCATACCCAGAGGATTCTGCGAACTTCCGTGCTCAACTCTATCAGTTATGATGAAAACTGAGATGTTTCCCTGATAAGTAATGTGGCAGTGCTTATCAAAGTAAGAGAGCACATATCCTCTGGCCCAGAAAGTCCATTGCTGGAAATGTATCTTTACAGAGGTAGCTGCACGCGTGCACAGACACACATACAAGGACTGCTTAGATAAAATATGGCTCCGGCGCCGACTCAGCCGTTTAAAAAAGTAAAGTACAGCAATAAGTACCCATATAGGAACTCATCCCCAAGACAGTAAAATTGAATGTTAAAAACAAAAAAACAACAACAAAAAACTCATCGCACCCTAGGATGCATTTGATAATCCCATTTGTGTGTAAGAGAAATGCATGATACACAGAAAATTTCTACAGGGATGCTAAACAGCTTTTAACTCTAGTTAAATTAAATTGAAGAAGTAGAATCAGGGAGTCAGAAGAAGGGCCAGGAAAGAAATTTGTACTTCTTACCTCATGATTTTGGGTAATTTTTCTTTTTGTTTTTCTTTTTCTTTTTCTTTTCTTTCTTTTTTTTTTAAGAGAGAGAGAGTAAAAGCGGGGGTGTGGAGAGGAGGAGGGGCAGAGGGAGAGAGAGAGACTCTCAAGCAGACTCCCTGCTGAGTGGAGCCCAATTCGGGGCTCAATCTCACAACCCAGACATCATGACCTGAGCTGAAGGAACAGTAAGTCTTTTGGGTGAGAAATCAGTAGCCCCCAGATATTTGTAGCAAGATACCTGTAATCAAAAGTTCCTTCTGCTAAGAGCCAGAGATTTGTAAAGCAGTGGCTGGAAAAACTAAACAAGCATATTAACTTCGTTTTGCTGGAAAGTTTTACTATTGGATTGGATCTTTCCCTCACAGTGATCTCCCTCTGCATCCCTTTATAGGTAATAAGACAAAAACTGAAAGAAGCAATGGCCTTATAATACGGCAATGCAAAGTTACATCAGTCAGTCAGAGCAACCGTGGTAACAAGAATATGCAACGTCAAACCCAAAATGACTGAATTTTTCCTCTAATTGACTAAATAGTTAAAGTTTATGTAGACACAACCACTGTCAGACTTTTAATGGTGACTACACCCTCTAAGATGGAAGTACAGTGTATTTTCAACTCGACGGGAACATTTGTGAGCCTTTCCTTAACTAGGAGTCAGAGCACGAACTGAATAATTTCTAAGTTACTTTTCATATATAGTATTTTACATGACATTGACCTGTGTATGCAGATCCATTGCTAGGAATAACAATGATAATGCTTGTTGTTCATTGCACATTTACCATATGCCAGACACTGGTACAGAGTTTCATATGCATTACCTTTTTGGCTCTTCATGACAACCCTATGCAATAAGTGTTAGTAGACCTATTTGACAGTGGAGGATGACCCTTAAGGAGGTTGACTATCAGAAACAGAATCAAACCCAGATTTGGCTCACCTCCAAGCCTACAAGGTCTCGCCTCTCCCATCCACCTCTACTAGTAAGTTTTATTGTAACTTAAAATAATACATCTTTAATAATACTTTCCCCTAAATATTGTCCCTTGGACTTCAATATTTCCAGTGCTTAAATTTTTCATGGTCCTGGGAGAATAGGTGAGTTTCGCATGGTTGTACTAGAGAAACTGGCCTCAACATGCCACTTCCTAGAAATCACACAAACCCATGATTTAAATAAAGTTCAAAATCTGTATATTGCATAAACTATTTATATATTGTAAAAATATAAAGTATTAAGAACAGTATTATGAGGGCAGCTTCTTTTGAGAACATGACAAGTTATCATGACAACAATGTTTTATTTTGTTCTTTGAAAAGCATTCCTTTTTAGGGAAAGTAAGAAGCTCACAAGTGAATATTAGGCATAAGGTCACTTCCCATTCATTGGTTTACCCAGAATAATTTTGCTTAAAACACTGACTTCAAATTAAACAATTACATAAAATTTTATGAAAAACAGGATTGGAATAATATATTTAGTAATTAAATAGAGTATAATATTTTCATTTAGGAATGAGGTATTATCTTTATAAGTCAGACATTTAATTTCTGTGGTATACAGTACTAAATTAAAACCATTACACCTTAACACATATACAATTCTTATTCACTAAGAACATACTGTAAAAAAGGATGCACAAATTAGAATCACACAAAGGCAATACTATTTTGCTATTAAAGAATGAACCAGAAGATAAAGAAAAGTGACACAGAAGATTCAAAAGCTGATATTTCATGGTCAGAACAAAAATTACCTAGAACATTTAGCTAATTGTGGGATTCAAATTTTAGGAAAAGAGGCTCATCAGAAACAGTCGAATTTACTATTTTACTTAAAAAAATCAATTTTGCTGATACTAATGCAAGATCATCCTCCAGACCAATTTATTATCCAGGAAATTTTAAAATTAAAAACTTTGAGCCCGGTCAAAAAATACATTGACTCCATTATGCAAATAGCTTCTGTCAGGGAAATCTCTTCCTTTTAAATTTCTGAAGACGAGCCTGCCATTTTATCATGAACCTGGATGATCGCTTGAAACATGCTCCCCACTCCAGGTCATACAGGAAGAGCTTCTGTCTGTGTCTGAGCTGGAGGTCTCAGCAGCACTGGGGATCCCTCTGGTCTACCTTCCTCTGAACCTCAATGTTTAACTTTTTACTTCAGTGAAAAGCTTATGAATATTAGGAGGGAACTGGAAGTTATTCCTATTTCACGTGCACCTTTTACATTGGATTTTAAACATGGCTGAGAATATACTATTTCTCTTCAACAACAGCCTTGGAGAGGCTTCAAATAACTGCTATCCACAAAATCGCTTTCCTTCTTGCAGTTTCTGAGGCATATGGACGCAAATAGAAGGGAGAAAACATGAGTGATGGGTCCGTAGAGGAATATACTAACCATTAAATATGTGGACTCTTTTCATTAATCTCTTGTCTACAGTTGTTTTATCTTGGAAATGGGGGGAAAATCTGCCATGTAAATTGTGTGTACCTTAGATCTATTACTGGGCATGAATGTTTGTCTTTTTCAAACCAAACAGGATTTGGGAGTATTCTAAAGTCTCTCTGCTGGTCTCCTCAGCTTCCAATCAAGTGAAGAATTCACTTTTAAAATCTTCAGGCTTTCAAAGTTGAATCCAAGATGCGACGATGACGTTCGTCTTTTTTTGTTAGGTGATACTTTTACTGAGCAATCTAACTACCAACAATGGTAAATTCCAGAGCTTGTGTTTTATTGTTTAAATGTATGAAAATGCTTATTAATAGGGAAATATTAATAATATTATTACAACCCATCAAATATAGCCTAGTGTATACCTGCAGCTTCAGTTGTATTTTCTCAGTAACGTGGTTAATTATAGCTGTATTACTTCTCCATCGCAGAGATACATCTGATTTTTCATATTTCTAAATGTATGTTAAAAGTTAAAAGTAAATTTTCAGTTTTCTCCACCAATTGATATGCTTAAAAAATGTAATATTAGAGCAATCCTCATATGGCAAAAAAACAAAACAGCCAGTTATTTCCTTCTGTGAGATTTCTTTTTATGGTAACCAAACCCACGCAGAGTCATTTTTGGCACCCATTGCCAACAAAGGAGAGATATTCCAAACACAATTCCGCGTTCACATTTAAAATTCTCCCAGTGTCTTTGCGTGCTACGAAAGGAGTGAGCTATTTTGTTGGAGGATGCAACTCTGGGGTTTCCTGTGGATGGTGCCCCAGCCAGTAGGAGCCCTTCAGGCAGTAAAGACAGGCGTTGCCTGGCAGCTTAAGCACGTTTTTCAGAGGGGCACAGTGTTGAAAAAGATAGTATCCTCTGCGTGACTGTTACATGGAAGTTGCCATTTTTCTAAAAGCGTGCCCTCTCCCTTGGCTACTCTTCACAGTCCCACTCAAATAAATTTGGCACCCAGTTAAATAATTTCCTCAGACAGGCCTTGAAAGGAAAGGCACAGAAACAGCGTCCCGTATAGACCTCAACAGAGGTCTCTTCAGGATAACAGCTGGGTGGGATTGGCAGGAAGGCAGGCTTGCTCTGCAGATGAATAAAGGCTTACAGTATCCAGGGTTGTCAATCTGGGATCTTTTGCTTAGAAAAACACTATCTTAGAAAAAAGCTTTACCTCAGGAAATTAATCATTACTTGAGTGGTGGCAAAAGTCAAGTGCGCATCAAATAATAACATCCTAAATAATAATGGTATAAAATGACTGGCAACAAACACTACCTCTCCACTTCCAAAATTTTAGTAATACACATTTTTAAAAATCAAAGTGGTTATTTGGCTTTTTGGGAGGGGGGAGAAGTGGGGGGATATTATGCTTGTAAACAAATATGCACATCTTAAAATAGTAATTACTGAATAAAACTTTAGAGGCCATTTCCATATATTTGCTTTTAAAATGCCAGAGATCAATTACCAAATATTTTAAGAAATACATGAACATCTCAGGGCACAATGATGGTCTCACAAATCACTACCACATAGGAGGACTGGATAAGGGGAAAAAGGATCTACAAAAAAACCGTGACCATTGCCAGAGTCCAGCTGAATACAGACTTATTTCCACAGGATGATTAAAAAAAGGCACCATCCTGAGAGCCAAATTCATTATAAATGCTTCTTTTATTAGTAAAAATCCCCATAACAACCTTAGTTCTCCCTAAAATAAGCCAGCTGCCAAAAAGAGGAGGATACTGTATATTATATAAAACGCTGCCAAGCAATCGAGAGAACTTTTGGAGAAAAGTAAAAATATTTTGATGATTACCCTCTAATTTGACATAAGTTAAAATCCAATTTGATATTTAAAACCTAATGGAAAACTAAACTATATATTTTTCCACGCTGGCTACCCTGAGGGCATGATAGCAGATGCTTGGATAGTTTGCATATGTAGTCAAGGTATTTATGATTTATTTTGACTGTAGCCTGCTACTCTCAATATCTTTCTCTAAAAGTTGTTTGCAATTTTTTTTTTTTTACAATTGTGATTTTGTTCTCCCCATTGTATAGCCAAAATAATTAGGACGCATGAGGTAGAATTTTACATGAAAATAAACTTTGCCAGGAAGAAATTCTCTTAAATAAGGTTATCTCAGTTAAGGGCATTACAATTAAAACTGGTTTGCAAAACAAAACAAAACCTTCGCAACACTTTTCTCTCTAAAGGGCATATCCATTCTTTCCTCCCAGATTTAATGACAAAGTTGGTTTACATAGGGGTACATGGTACGCCAAAACTGCTTTTCAAGTTAAATGTAGAAACAATTAGAATAAAGTAATAAATTTTAGTTATTAACCTGTTATCCACATATCAAAAAACGGCATCACAACCATCGATGCCTTCCGCAACGCCGACTCTCCCCACAGGAACTCATGCACAACTTCGGGGAATCTAAAAAATGAACAAGAAGAGTTTTTAAATGATGGCACTTGTAGTCAATTGAAGAGGCATGCTTACTCTTCATTCATACAAACTGCTTTCCTTGAGGAAAGAAAATTTGGAAGAGGATCTCTCAAGAAGACATTTTTTTTTCCGAAGAAAAAAATTTCCTCTCTTTCAACATAGTTTAAATCTTTTGAACAAGTACTTGTATTCAAAAGAGAATTGCCTATACCAGCAAAAGTGGAGGCAAGTAGGAAAATAATGGTTGGGTTTTATCGTAACTTATTGGAACTAGGGATTATGCCATGGCAGGGCATGACACAGGCCTGCATTAAAGCTGAGATTCTCCTAAAACTTCTTTTGGTGCACCGGCAACTAAACTCCACAGGATAAAGTCTCAGAGAATCTCGTAGTGAATTCCTTTCTATAGTTTATTTCAGCAATGTTATGTTCTGTGCTAAAATTAATTTCTGAAATAGGAAGCCAAAACCAACCAAACTAAAATCCTGAGACTTAACAAGAAATAAAGAAAGGGACTTTCTCGTACTTAGAATTAATATTTATCCAACTCTAAACCAAAGAAATGCATGGAAAGTCAGTCAAACTACTTAATCCAAACAGATTAACCAATCAACCATTTTGAGATGGTTTATCTCTCACTGCAAAAGGCCCATATAAAATATTATTATACTATCCTTAGATGGCTGTTGTATATTTGTTCATTTTTTTAAATATTGCTTTTTCATCCAGACAGGTTAGTGTCTCATAGGAAGGACTAAAGATTCAAGACATGCCAAAATGTGCCTTAATCTAGTCCCCCTTCATGTGAGCATTCCAAGTGCTTGAAGGACATAGTTTGCTTTAACCCCCCCCCCCTTTCCACACCGCCGCAGTAGCGCTTTAGGACACCCTGTGCACTTTGAGACATGAATCATTATAAGCAAGTAGGCCCACTTGGTTCCTCAAAAGACACAAAACGTACAAAAATAGCTTCTGCAATTGAAGCAAGAACCTCGTCAGCAGCCAGATGAATGTGGGTGGTCAGATAAGATTCCGTTGCTGCAAAGGGCAAATTATTAAGCAAATGCTAGATTTATTTTCTTTTTTAAACTATGTTCTTCTTGCCTCAAATCAACCATTTGCTGGTACTTAAAATGACACTTGACAAGCTCTACTATTCTCCAAATTGAAAGCTTCATCAAAGCCAAAGTATATGATTGATTAAACACTGAAAAAAAACATATTCTATAAGATAATTAAGTATATCTATATTTTTAATAAACCATATAACACCTCTTAAAAAAAAAACAAGCTAAAGTGCTTTAAAAACAACAACAACAACTATACTTTGGCAATATGACCTAATCTAAAGCAAAGCATGGCATCCCTCAGGAAAAAAAATAAATAAATCACTGAGCTATTTTGCACTCTGAATAAAATTCACCTACGACATAAATGGGCCAAGATTCTACAGATATAGCTATTTACAGGGAACAACGACTTGCAGTATTCAGTGACACCTACGATTGGCAATCCCACAGTCATTGAACTAAGAGGCAAGCAGGGAGAAGGAGAACATAACCGTCGGAAGGCCAGCCCGGACACCCACTCCTTCCAACTGAGTTGCTACTATAGACAGGCACCCAACCATTTTCAATCCCAGAAATCCTCATTCTTGCCAACAGCTTCCACAGGCAAAACAGAGCACAAGAGTATCCCTCAGACAAGCTGTGACAGGGCAATGTTCCCAGTTCTGACTCTGCTTTTCCAGGCTTACTTTCCAGGACTATGGCTACTAGAAATAGGAAACACTTATCTCATGACATGCACATAAATCTGGAATTTTAGATTAGAGAAGATCCCTCTTTTCACTCAATAAGAGGAATCAAATTTCTTTTTGTCACATGACTTAAAATTCATGACCTCTTCAATGTTGGATTTCCCTTGGAGAACACAAAAATCAACGGCAAGGATATTACATTTCTATTTTACCTTACAGAAACTTCCAGGTAATTAGTGTGATTCTGAAGCAAAGATCTGGGCGGTATTAACATGAAAGATATGATACCAACTTCGGTGATTGTGCACAAATAATTTTGTTGCAAATTAGAATCAGTAATGGCCTCTACAAGCGAGGCAGTTATTACTATTACCATAAAGACAGGAAGATAACTATCTCAGAAAATGATTTTTGCATTAATTTTAAGTGAGTTTTTGTGCCTCAGTTTGTTTATCAAAATATAAGAAAAATCATTCCTCAAATAGCTCTTGAGAATGTAGTGTGACAACTTATGTTCCTTAGAAATCAAGAGTTCACACAGTATACTCAAACAATGGAGTAAAAGAGAAGAGATTTTCATTTCTTCAACTTTACTTTTAGGTTATTAGATTCATAAGACATCATCAAGCAATGAAACTTAAATATTTAATAAAACTAACAATTTTATTTCAGGAAATAGTGTTAATGGATCTTGTTAAATATCCTGTCATTTAAAATTCATTCCTAAATATGGGGTGAAAATTATCTTTCACTTTACTAACAAAGTACAGACTGACTTTTCTGTCACCTACAGGTTTATAGGAGAGTTCCTCAAAATTATTTTCCAATTCCCCCATCTCCAATTTGTAACAAAACACTTGGAAAATTTGAACATTACTGTTTCTGTCCCAGTGGTTTCTCAACCTTTCTACTCTAAAAAAATCTTGGCATTAGGTATTTATTCTTGGATGCTTACAAGGCATTGTCACTAAGCCAAGCAAGGAACACACTGAGCTATGATAGTAAATGATAGATAGATAATAGATAGATAGATAGATAGATAGATAGATAGATAGATGATAGATAGATAGATAGATAGATAGATAGATAGATAGATAGATGATAGATAGATAAATATCTTTTAAAATATCCATTATTGGTAAGAGTTTTTTATTATTTCAATTCTCTATTCTTCCAAATTGTTTTAAGACAAGTTATGACTTAATGGTTTAATATGACTTTTTGATGAGTCTTGCAAAACATTGAAGTTTCATTGGCAAACTTCTCGTGCAAATATAAGTACCTTCCATCATTCTTGTTTTTGTCTTGAGGTTAAACAAATGCATACTAGAGCATAATTTTAGTAGAAGCGCTGATAAGATAAACCAGTTACAGTTTAGATGGGCATCGTGACAATTAAAAATAATTATTATCCACATCAACTCTTGAAAAAATGGCAAACAGGACTGGAAACAAGATATGATCCTTAGGTTTCTCATTTAAAAGAAGTGTTTAACTATGACAAGTTTAAATATGACACGTTTAAATATGACACTACTCTTCACACACTAGAGAAGAGATACTTATATTTAATAGTGGTAAAAGAAATTCCAAAGTAGTAGGTAAAGATGGGAGAAGGGTACATAAAGAGAAATGCATGTTCAAGATACATTTTGTTAATTCCATCAGTTTTTTGAAGAGAGGCATCTTTTCCCCACTTAAAAAAAAAAAAAAAGGCTCTAAATGGGCCCTTTGTTCCACTTCAGAGTGTCTTGTGTGGCAAGGTAAGAAGTGCCTGGGAGGTGGAAGAGAAGGCAGGCACACATGGTGACAATACACAAACACACACACTCAGTCACACACACTGATCGGTGTGATGACTATAAGCTTAGACCTTTGGAAACAGTTTGTAAATCAAAGTGAAGGTTGGGGCTAGGTTTGAAATGTAAAAAAGAAGATAAAGGGTTAAAAAGGGTTAAATGCAAAAAAAGAAGATAAAGGTATAGGTTTGTTTCCTATACAAACAGGAACAGGAAAAGGTAGTAATTTTTGGAACACGGGACAATTAATTACTGGGACAAGGCAGGGGCTCTGAAAAGTCAAAAAATGTGTGTGGGGAAAAGGGAGTTTCCACAAGAGGAAGTTGGGGCAAACTGAGTCAAATTCACCTGTTTTGTCTTTTTGTTTAGGGTTCTGGTTCTAGAAACTGCTTGTAAAAATGATCCCAGAGCTCCCTGTGGTCTATTGCTGCTTCTCAGCAGGTAGTTGGTACTGAAACAGACAAGATACAAAATGAAACACTGTGTCAATTAATACTACTAAAAGCAACCCAAGAAGTAGGCACATGTGATTTAGGGATTATAATTTAAACCTCCTTAACTAGATTTCTTTTTTCACTATTTTATGACACTTTTAGGCATTTATCAATGCCTACTATGCACCAGCAAATGGGCTAAGTTTACAAAATACAAAAAGGGAGAGGCAAGCTCCCCATTTAAGACTTCAGAGCCTAATGGGGAGACATTTGTGAACAAATAAGTTCAACAAAGTGTTTTAGGTGCTTTGACATAAATATAAACACAGAACAGGGAGGCCACAAAAGAGGCAATAGTCAATTCCATCAAGAAAATTAGGACAGGTTTAGTGAGGCAATGGATATTAAGTTAAGTCTTTAAAGAAAACTATGTTAATACACAAAAGTACATAATTCTCAATGTTAGGTTGAGAAATAAACATACTTGTCTGATGAAATAAAAATATAAGACTCTATCATTCCAGTTTCTCTCTAATTGTATATACTTTTAGCATGGCGAAATGTTAGTTCACGGAACTTAAGGAATAAGGTGCTCTAGTTAAGGAATAAGGTGTTCTAGTTAATACAACCTTATGGTTAGGTAAAGGCCACAGAGAAAACGATTTTTGTTTAACATCTGCTAGTGATTATTTTCCAAAGTACATTAGGCTTCTCCTTGAGTTAATTAGAGTCTCCTGAACATAATTTAATCTTTCTTTGATGATTCAGTATCGAACAGTGCTCTCTAGTCCTTACTCTGCATCTGGGCTGCGATCATCTGATATTGGCAATGCAAACTTCTCCACACGTGTTCCTAAGCACATGTCATATTTTCCAAGATCACAGTTGTAACTGAGATTTGTTTTCTTCACCACACATTTGACATCAAATAAGTCATATCTGACTAACTTGTTTTAGGAGAAGATATATAACTATCCACTTCTATCACCATTAATTTTGGGGCCTATTCTAAATCATATAGGGAGTATTAACTACTGTGAAACATTTTAGAAATCATTCAATCCATCAGTCAACTAACAGAAGAAAAAGGTGAGAACCAGAGAAATCAAAAGATTTCCTTAAGGACCCAACAGGTCATTGTGATGGGTTTGAGCTATTGTTCAGGTCTTCAAACTTTCAAGTCAATTATTTCCCACTCTCTACACTACTTCCTCTTATTGAAAGTTTATTAATCTGGCCATAATGCAGAAGCTGATTGAAAGGAATGAAAATTGAAGAATAAATAGCATTGAACTTAGAATGAATGAAAATGTTTATCATTCATACTTTAAAACTAACTGGTCAAAGAAACAGAAAATAACAGTAGCTAAAAACCAATACCCCCATTGCACTGGCAATCAATTTTTACAGAAAATTTAAAAAATTCGATAAAAATTTTAATTTTTCCAAAATGAGTAAATGTTAGCAAAATCAGTTGTCAAAATAATCAATTTCTACAAGTAGTACATCATTTTGTATCCAAACCAAAAATATTTATTTAATTCTCAACCATTTTCCAGCAAAAGCTATTTTGTTATCAAGCTTCTTATGTTCTTACAATGAAAAAAAAATTTAATTAAGTATTTTAAGTCAAATTATGCAATCATCTTCCCCAAAGCAAGGATAGCTCTTTCACTGACAACCAATGGAGGTACACCCCTTGGTTCATAATACCAAAATTTCACCAAGGAGGCCTATGGAGATACGGTAACCCCATTTCCACAATTACTATTTTTCTGGCAGAATGGTGGATGCTGCCTTGTTCTTTAAAAAGGGCAGGACCAATTAAATGTTTTGTATGATTAAAAATCTTACTATTTTCAGTGCAATTTTAAATGGGACTGTTTTCTTAATTTCTCCTTCTGCCTCTTCATTATTAGTGTATAGAAATGCAACAAATTTCTATATATTGATTTAGTGTGCTGCAACTTCACTGAATTTATTTATCAGATCTAATAGTTTTTTGGTGGAGTCTTTAGGGTTTTCAATATATAGTATCATGTCATCTGAAAATAGTGAAAGTTTTACTTCTTTCTTAGCAATTTGTATACCTTTTATTTCTTTTTCTTGTCTGATTTCTTGCACCAAAAATAACAAAATACTTAGGAATAAACTTAACCAAGGAGGTGAAAGCCCTATACTCCAAAAACTATAAAATATTGATGAAAGAATGTGAAGACAACACAAACAAATGGAAAGATAGTCCACGCTCATGGACTGGAAGAACAAAGATTGTTAAAAATGTCCACATTACCCAAAGTGATCACAGATTTAATGCAATCCTTATCAAAATACCAACAGCATTTTTCACAGAACAAGAACAAGTAATCCTAAAATTTGTATGGAATCACAAAAGATCCCAAATAGCCAAATCGATCTTGAAAAAGAAGAACAAAACTGGAGGTATCACAATCCCAGATTTCAAGATATACTACAAAGTTATAGTAATCAAAACAGTATGGTACTGGCACAAAAATAGATGCATAGATCAACAGAACAGAATAGAAAGCTCAGAAATAAACCCACGATTATATGGCCAATTAATCTTTGACAAAGGAGGCAAGAATATGCAATGGACAAAAAAACAGTCTCTCAACAAATGGTGTTGTGAAAACTGGATAGCAACATGCAAAAGAAAGAAACTGGACCCCTTTCTCACACCATACACAAAAATAAACTCAAAATGGATTAAACACCTAATGTGAGACCTGAGACCATAAAAATCCTAGAAGAGAACTTAGGCAGTAATTTCTCTGATATCAGCCACAGTAACATTTTTCTAGATAAGTCTCCTGAGGCAAGGGAAACAAAAGCAAAAATAAACTACTGGGACTACATCAAAATAAAAAGCTTCTGCACAGCAAAGGAACCTATCGGCAAAACTAAGAGACAACTTACTGAATGGAAGAAGATATTTGCAAACAATACAACCAATAAAGAGTATCTAAAATACAGAAAGAACTTACACAACTCAGCACACACACAAAAACAAACAATCCAATTAAAAAATGGGTGGAAGCCATGAACATACATTTCTCCAAAGAAGATCTACAGATGCCTAATAGACACATGAAAAGATGCTCAACATCATTCATCATCAGGGAAACACAAACAAAACCACAATGAGATATCACCTCATATCTGTCAGAATGGCTAAAGTCAAAAACACAAGAAACAACAAGTGTTGAGGATGCAGAGAAAAAGGAAACATCATGCACTCTTGGTGGGAATGCAAACTGGTGCAGCCACTGTGGAAAACAGTATGTAGGTTCCTCAAAAAATTAAAAATAGAACTACCATATGAATTCACTAATTCCACTACTGGGTATTTACCCAAAGGATATGAAAACACTAATTTGAAAAGATATATGCACCCCTATGTTTATAGTAGCATTATTTACAATAGCCATGACATGGAAGCAACCCAAGTGTCCATCAACAGATGAATGGATAAAGAAGATGTGGTATACAATGGACTATTACTCAGCCATAAAAAAGAATGGAATCTTGCCATTTGCAACAACATAAATGGATCTAGGGAATATAACACTAAGTCAAATAAATCAGAGAAAGACAAATACCATATAATTTCACTCATATGTGGAATTTAAGAAGCAAAATAAATGAACAGAGAAAAAAGAGATAAACCAAAAACCAGACTCTTTTTTTTTTTTTTTAAAGATTTTATTTATTTGACAGAGATAGAGACAGCCAGCGAGAGAGAGAACACAAGCAGGGGGAGTGGGAGAGGAAGAAGCAGGCCCATAGCAGAAGAGCCTGATGTGGGGCTCGATCCCAGATCACCAGGATCACGCCCTGAGCCGAAGGCAGACGCTCAACCGCTGTGCCACCCAGGCACCCCATTACTACAGAGAACAAATTGATATCTACCAGAGGGGAGGTCTGTGGGGGGATGGGTTAAGTAAATGAAAGGGATTAAGAGTACACTTAATATAATGAGTACTGAGTAATGTATAAAATTGTTGAATCACTATGTTGTACACCTGAAACTAATTTAATGCTGTATGTTAATTATACTGGAATTAAAATAAAAAATATCTTTTTTGTTTTCTTGGCTGTGATACATTTTTATTTTTATAGTCCAATTCTTATCTTTTCCCCTTCCTTCCAATTCCCACTATTCTATCCCTTAATGTTATTATGGTAGGTAAATAACCACTTCCTGCCAAGCTATCTTAAATATTTACTCTAACTAAGTATTTGGAGGATAAAACCTGAGGAGGACTATTTGGCTACTATACTCTAACAAGAAATACAACAAAAAAGTCATAATTCCAATATATTGTGCTCTCAAGTTGTACCTTTTACAGTGCTATGTTTACTCTTTGGTTGCTACAGGTATACATGAGTAAGGTAATGATTCCTTCTCCAATTTTTCTTTCACTCTTGGATGTGCCAAGATTAGCATAAAGGCCAATGTTAACTTCAGATTATGTGAACAAAGAGAAGGGAGAAAACAAATAGTAAAATATGCATTATTTTATAAGTATGCATAAAATAGGCTGACCTTGCCTGAAGGAAAATCCGTCTCTCACAGTAGACCCTTCCATATCAATGGAAATAATACCAAAAGCATGAATGCGTAGTTGAAAGTTTGAATTGCATTTCATATCTCATGCTACAACTAATTCTCAGGTGGCAGGGGGAAAAATCATCTTCAGTCTCCCTACATTAGGTCTACCCACAATAAAGATCCCTGAAGAAAGAAATCAAGGCAAGGCCTATGATATGTCATACATATAACCTAACCAGATGGGCCCTGTCTGCCTCTATAACTGAGCAGCTGAAATAATAAATTCTATCTCCTCTCTTGAAAATTCTTACAGAGTGAGGAGACTGAGCCATGAGTCAGTGTAGAGGTATACAACCTCAGTAAGTCAAAGAGCACTTCTTGATTTAGCACTAGTCCTGGATCAGCAAGGCACACAGACTTTAGAAATGGACATAATGTTAGCACACAGCAAATATCCTGAAACTCACTCAGTTATTATTGGAGTTCAAGAAAGCATATGATCAAAAAGGGCTTGAACAACCAACTAAGTCTCAACAGAGGCACATGGTTCAAACAGACTCCATGTTTACCCAAAGGAAGTAACCAGAAAACCTTTAAAATTACCTATGCGATGTGGTTATTCAGGTACTCTCCTGACATTTTGACAAACTCTGAATTCATATTCTGCATTCATATTTTCAGCCCCATCTTGGAATATATCATTGCTCACAAAGTTTAAGGCTAGAAAAATACCCAAGTTTCAAGCAGGTGTTTATAAGATCCTCTTGGATAAACTCTGTCAGATAATTCCAGAATTCCATTTAAGGGCCCTTTTGCTCAATCAAAGACATTTTTCCCAAAGCTTTTATAAACTAATAAAATGAAATAAAATATTATTAGAATGTAAATTTCATATCTATTTGAATTTGAATGCAGATATTACATTTTATTTACAGTACATATGTAATTTAAATATCATATGTATTATATAAAATATATATTATATATGAAATTTAGATCAACTTCAGTGAAACTTACCAAGAAAAACTGAATTAAGAATAATGTCCAGGTGTGGAATTCAAAGATAAGTAAGACAAGATTCCTGCCCTCAAAGAACACAAAAAATCTCCAGCAATAGAGTCATAAAATGGTGTTATGGATGCACAGAAACAAAAGATTGCTCGGGAAAGCTGTCTTTAAGAAACACAATCTTAGGCCTTGAAAGGCTAGGATTTGGCAAGTAGAGATACAGAGAAAAGGCATTTAATGTGAACATACTGTCCAAGAGAGAAGAGCAAGGAATGTTGAAGAAACAGTGACGGGAATATTGGATACCGAGGTAATGGAAGTTGGGCTGAGAAGGAAAGGGTGGCAGACAATAAAGGAACTTGATTTGGTAGATAATGAAAGCCGGCAGAGGTCCTGAGCAGGTACCACGATCACAGAGATACTTTAGTAAGTTCACACTTAGAGCCCATGTCTTTCCATCCACTTTTGAGCAAATTTTTGCAACTATGTAGGCTGAAAAAAAAATTCAAGACAGAGGAGTTTAAGACAAGGGAGAAGAAAAGCTAAGGGGGAAAGATCCAAGTAATAAGATAATTGGTGGAATAAACTCTCAGAAAAATGAGAAAGAAAAGGAAACTCAAAAGCACAGATTAAGGGATCAGTTTCAGAAGAAAGAATGGAAACTTTTCTGTTTTAGACTGGAAGGACAGAAGAAATAATGAAGCAAGATAACCTTTTAAATAGAGAGAAAAGAAATGGATAAATTCCCTGAAGATGTTTTCAACCTGCTCAGAAAAGTCGAAGGCTGGTCCTCTGACGAGGGATAGGAGAGGGAGCTCGAGTTGGTGAAGGCTTCATGAGTTTAAACATCCATCTGTCCTGAGTTCTTAATACACTTAACAGTCTTAGGAAGAACACTATTTGTTCTTAGGCTATTTAAAAAGAGGGTTTTGCACCAGAATATATGTAAAATTTATCTAAGTTGATAAATATATCCAAATAATATATCATATCAAATAATACAATAAAAGATTGTATTTATCTTTTATTTTTCAATAAAACTCTGAGGCTGATGAACTATAAGCCACTCTTTATAAAGAGTAGATTTAAGACAATTAAAAAAAATTATATACCATTTTTTTTACTGTTTTTTTCAAAACCACAGCTGAAGAGGTCTCTTTTATACTGTAAACATAAACATTGACCTATATTGATTTTAGAACTCTTACTGAGTTTTAGATGATCAAACTATTAGTTAATATCTGGAATATGGATTTGTTATCTTATTGAAATAACTACATATATTCAAACACATTTGAAAGATCTTGAAAGTTTAACAGTCATTTGAATGTCTCACAGGACATGGGACAGTAGCTGGCAGACTAGAAAGTCAATAGGTACTTGTCAGTTGAATGAATGATGAAAAGAATTATATGAGGGGAGCCTAAGTGGCTCAGTTGGTTGGGCAACTGCCTTCAGCTCAGGTCATGATCTCAGGGTCTTGGGATCAAGCCCCAAGTTGGGCTCCCTGCTTAGTGGGGAGTCTGCTTCTCCCTCTGTGCTCTCCCCTTCCCCCTGCTTATGCTCTCCCTCTCCCTCTCTCTCTCTCAAATAAATAAAATCTTTAAAAAAAAGGAATTATATGAATAAATGCAAATGAATGAATGAACTGATAAATGAGTGTGAATACACTGTGTGTATGTGTGAGGCATGAGGCTTGCTTAATGACTGAAAAAGCACATCATAAACCCTCATCTATAAAGCATGGAAGGGATACTGGCCTGTCTACCACCATATCCAACAATCAAGGACACAGAAACCCATTAAAACTGAGTGATTGACATCAGTGGATTTTAAGAAAACTGAGCATCTCAAAACTTCAAAAAGAATTAGTTTTAGAATTTCTGGCTCCTTTTCAGCTACCAAACACAAAGAAAAGATTTTTTGTAAAAGCTAGATGTTATGTTAGAAATTCAGGTAGGAAAAAAGTGGGTCTTTTTTTTAACCAAATAATAAGTATAAACATCTAACTGCTTTAACTTTTCTTAAAGATCTCATCTCAATACAGTAACTAAATTAAGTGATTACGAGTTAGGCTTAAATGTCTTTACTTAAAATGTCAACAATAAAATCTTAATTTAACTTAGTTTTTTCAGTTTTTCAGTCTTGCTTTCCTGCCTCCTTATTGATTGGAGTGGTCATTTTTATCACTTAAACCTGTGAGATTTGTTGCTGATTCTATGTATGGGGGCTTATGCCAAATATATAAATGTGAAGATCACTGAAAACCAGGGAGAAGAAAGATGGCTCCTGGATTAGAACTTGAAGCCCTGAGGCAACACGTCAGCAAATGTCTAGTTTGGCCTTGAGCAATGGTCAAGACAAATAAGGCAATGTTGACTCCAATGGCCCTCAAGATATAAAAAGTCACTGTTGGGGCACCTGGGTGGCTCAGTCAGTTAACTGTCGGACTCTTGATTTTGGCTCTGGTCATGATCTTGGGGTTGTAAGATTGGGCTCTGTGCTGGGCATGGGGTCTGCTTAAGATTCTCTCTCTGCCCTTACCCCTCCCCCTTCTTAAAAAAAAAAAAAGTCACCCAGGAGTTGTTCATGAATATTCCTACCTCTTGCAGTCTTAGAGTATATTTACCACACTGACTATCAAGATGCCAGTCTATGTGCTAAGTACAAGGGAAGAAGAGGGCAGTATTTAAAGCACTGTAGTCAGATGGTCCAGTCCAAACATATCATGGATCAAGCATTTACTAGCTATGTGACCATAAAAATCTTAGTACAAAGGTAAGTAATAATATCAAATGTCACCTACCAACTTCATTCAATTGTGAGAATTCAGTGAGACATAATGAACTCAATGAACCCAAAGCACTTGGTAGAGTATCTGACACATGGCAATTGCTCAAGTATTATTGTTGTTATTTTTATGGGTTACAACTGCCCTCAGAGACTTAGCCTGGGCTTTGGTCACTCCAGTTCTAAATGGAACCAGACTATAGAGCCAACCTAGAATGCACTGGATGACAGTGGCTCGCTTAAACCTGCTCTGGTAGTAACCTAAGTCCTTGCGCCTAGACTGAGACCATAATGCATGCCCCAGGCACAAGATTGAGGGAGGAGTGACTGGTTGCATTCCTCTATATGAAGTTTCTCATAGTTGAAATTATATGGACTGAATGTTTGTATCTCCCCCAAATTCATATGCTGATACCCTAGCCGACCATGGGCTATGAGATGAGGCTTCTAAGGAAGTAATTAAGGTTGTAAGGGTGGGGCCCTGATCCCATAGGATTAGTGCCTTTACAAGAAAAGACATCAGAGAGCATTCTTTCACTTTCTCTCTCTGCATGCACACCAAAAAGAGGTCCTATGAACACACCATGAGATGAAGGGCATCTATAAGACAAGAGAATAGGCCTTAGGATAAAAACCAACCCTGCCAGCACCTTGATCTTGGGCACCTACTCTCTGGAAGTGTGAGCATTAAATTTCTGTTGTTGAAGGCATGCAGTCTGTGGTATTTTGTTATGGCAGCCTGAACAGACTAACATGATAATCTAATAGTTTTGAGAAAGTACACGAAACTGTTGAAATGAGGGAGAAAAGATGTAATGAAGAGAATACTAGAATTTGAGTCAGAAAATCTGTATTCCTGTGCCAGTTCTAATACCTGGTAGCTATGAAATCTTGGACAATTTATTTAGCCTTTTGATCCTTCTTTCTTCATTCAGAAAATAAAAACAAAAATTCCTCCCAATCATGGTTGTTGTAACCAGGGTGTCTATCATAGTAGGTACTCAATAAATAGATTTTTAAAAGATAATGAGATCAAGGAGGTATTCTGTGAGGAAGAGATATAGTAGTTAAAGATATTATATCTCATAATTCTATATTACTGCCTAAGCAGAATATTGCAATAGTCATGCTGTGTTTCATTCTATCAACATTTAGAAAATATTATTGGTGGCCTAAATATTCACTTTTTATGGTATCATTAGTGACTGAGGTGATATTTTCAATGCTTTAATCAGTAATTTATCAAAGAAAATTGATGATGATTCTATGCCACATTTTTTTCCCCAATTCAATGCCTACTAAAGTATGCATTGCTTGCTACTATAGACAAGGCAAGGTGTCTATTCTAGTTTATTCAGCAATTAAGAAGTTGTGTGATTTATAATTTTTAATTGTCTAAAGTGATGACATGTGGGAGAAATTTACCTGTTGTCAGTATCAAGAAGAATTTTATTTTTATTGAAAACTGGTTTTATAGACACTACATTTTAAGAAAATTTAGTCTTCCTCTTCAGGATGGCTTCTAAAAAGCTAAGATCTAAATTTGGGGCCTTCCTCAAGGAAGTATACAGGCCTTCCTGGCATGTATTTTGACAATAATATCATTTTTAGCTTCAAGTACTATTCCTACTTTTGTTTCCTATTGTCTCATACTCGCGCTTACTAATATGTACACACACACACACGCACACCTCAATAATGGGAACGATTACGACAGACATAATAAATGTAGTTGGGAACTGTTTCTAAAATTGAATCTATTTGTATACTTCAACAGTGTTTGGGCAGCACAATTGTGAAAACTAATTGGTTCCAGGAATATAAAAAGTAATGTGGATACTCTCCAAATATTTGTCTTTTCCCTCTGCTTTCACCTGTATTGATTCCAAGAAAAGAAAGGACTTCATAAATAGAACAGGAAAGGTACATATAACACAACTCAAGAGAAACATTAATTATTTTTTCTTCTCTAAGGAATTGCATATGAATAATATGGAAATAATATGCTCAAATTATATTATCTTTGAGACATGGTCAAATTTCCAGCTACTGTCAAGGCTCAGCAGCAGACATGGTAAATGCATCTGACATATTCTTGGACACAGATAACTTACACTGGCAGATCTACACACAAATCCTGTATGGTGTACTGAAGGGCTGGATGAATGTTTTTTATTTGTTGAACATCCATAAGGTATAAAATCAGATTTGGACACACGTACTTGAGCAAGTTTAGAATCCATTTGATCAGAAAGTATTTCAAGTCTCAAATCAACCTCTACTTCTAAGCATCAACTATTCTAAATGTTACCAAAATTTTAAAAAATGAATTAAGAGTCTAAAAACCATTTTTAGTGCTATTTTGATTAACCAATTATACATGATTTAATTTCATCTTTGTTTTCAAATAAATCCAAATGCTAGAGAATGTGTGGGATTCCTAATTTGGGGTTTCAGTCAACATTGACCAATATCCAACATGGACATACTGGCCTAATTTCTACATTCTTCACACCCATATAAATAATCTGAAGAACACAATTTAAACAATGCAGCCAGAAATAATTCACCTTGAAAAACATTATGAGAAATTAAAAAAAAAAAATACATGCTTTGTTTCAGCTTTAAGAGCAGTTGGCCATCCCACAAATGGTCTTAATTCACTGACTCCCTTTTACCGATGTTATTTGTTATATTGTATATTTGTTATATCTCACTTTCATCCTCTCTGAGATATCACTGAAGAGCAAAGAATTTGCTTTAAAAATCTCATTAAGAATTCTCCATTAGCAAAAATTCTCATCAAATAAACAAAAGTAGAGAAAAATAAGCAAAAACAATTAAGCAAATGAAAACAGAAGACTGCAAAATTAAATACTTCATCATATTGTTTCATTTATCAGGCTTGCACTGATTTCATTAAGGGCCTTAGACAAAGGGACAGCACTAATGTTACTGCAGCATCTGCTCTCTGATTTTAACACGGGTGTAAATTATTCAAATAAGCAGATTATAATACCTCTTTGAAATGATGAGTAGCAATCCAATATAGAGAAGAAAATGTTTTAATATTACCTTGTATAGGTACATTATGTTATTTTTCAAAGCTTATCATTTCACCCTCATAATATCCTCCTAATGTAAGAAGAGCATGAGGAAGTCGAGGCTCAGAGAGGCTAAGCCATGGTCACAACAATATTTCATGGATCACACTATCAGCGGGCAGCTCCCTGGCCTCCTCTTCCCCAACATAAGGCTCCTTTTGTGGACCAAATGGAGCCTATAGACCAGTTTTAAGAGAGCAAGTGTGAGATTTGCAGGCAGAAGACACAGGTTTAAGGTCCCCCTCTCCCGTGGATTGACACTGAGTGGTTGCCCTTACTTTCTCTGAGCTCGAATTTCCTCACATGTAAAATGGGAATAAAGATGCTGGCCTCACTTTTCTACCCCTCTATTGATAAGCCAACAATTGAGATGACATATGAAAGTTGGCTATCAATTTTATTTATTTATTTTTTAAGATTTTATTCATTTATTTGACAGAGAGAGACAGCCAGCGAGAGAGGGAACACAAGCAGGGGGAGTGGGAGAGGAAGAAGCTGGCTCTTAGCAGAGGAGCCTGATGTGGGGCTGGATCCCATTACGCCGGGATCACGCCCTGAGCCAAAGGCAGACGCTTGACAACTGCGCTACCCAGGCGTCCCGGCTATCAATTTTAAATCACCAAACAGGGGCGTCTGGGTGGCGCAGTCGTTAAGCGTCTGCTTTTGGCTCAGGGCGTGATCCCAGCGTTCTGGGATCCAGCCCCACATCAGGCTCCTCTGCTAAGAGCCTGCTTCTTCCTCTCCCACTCGCCCTGCTTGTGTTCCCTCTCTCTCTCTGGCTGTCTCTCTCTGTCAAATAAATAAATAAAATCTTTAAAAAAATAAAAATAAAAATAAAAATAAAAATAAAAATAAAAATAAAAAAATAAATCACCAAACAGTAGAAATTGTTGTCGTGGATACTAACGAACAAAACAGTTTTTTGCTGAAGAAACTAAAACAGAAGACATTCAAAGGCCTGAGGCCTCATACCTCCTACTTCCGAGTGCTCTAAGTTCTACCAACATAGTAAACAGTCAGAAAGCTTGTTACACAATAGACTAATGGGACTGCTGGATGGTTCATCAAGGTCAGCCCATTTTGAGGGATAAGGGAGGCAGAAAATTACAACCCAGGGGAAAAACTGTACAAACTTCCGCTTCCCTCAGTGTCAATGCCTTCTTCATGGGCGTGCTGGTAGATCTAAGAAGTGGAAACACCAACCACGGTGTTTTTATCATAGCATTTGTGTGATGCCTTTGATAGCAAAGAACAGAGAACCTGACCCAAACTCTCTACAGCAAAAATATTAACACTGTTGACTCACAATCCTCAATGGTCCAGGGGTACTGTGCTTTCAGGCTAAGCTTGATCCAGAGACCTGTGAAGGCTTCAGGATTTGGTTTCTTTTACTGAGATTCTTTGGACTCTCTCCCCTCTGTGTGTCAGTTTCTTCATGAGGCTGGCCCCTCTCTTGCTAGTAGCAATGACAAAAGAGATTCCTGACTTCCTCTCTTCGCTACCAAATCAAAGAAAGAGAAAATTTCTCATGGCTTCTCAGGATGAAAATCTTCTTTCATGTTTGACAGGCACTGCCTACTATTACTGAGAAGCCCAGTTCAGAATTATTTATAATACTCTTCTTGACATAAAATCACTACATTAGAAACAAAGGGAAGGATTCTCCAGGCACATGTGTACCTACTCTTTGGGGCATAGCAAGCACATACGTACGCAACAGGGAAACTGCCATTCCAGAATAGCCCTTTGTTTACAATGTTGAGTGACATCATCATCTCCATTCACTGTCTAAATGATTTGTGCCCATTTTAGCTTAAAGTCCCAATTACTGTCTTCTTGAAGAAAGTATTTCAAATGTATTACTTTTGACGAGTTAACAACTCTTCCCTTTGTTCCATGTAAAGTTGTGAAACAATTTAGAACTAAACATTTTAATTCAATTTGGATTCATTTGTGTAGCTCAAGTTTATGTTAATGCCTAAAAATATATAAAAAAAAAAATTCCTTCTCCAGAATTTTCAAGCATAACTATTTCATACTCTATTTTGTGTCTCACAGAAATCAAACCAAATAACAATATAGTCATTTGAAATTTTCTTTGAGATGTTTTTGTCAGAGAAAATAAGCTGACAAGAATATGAACACCCTCCATTTATAGTAAACCATTGGTGAGAAGGTACTATTTATACGTGTTTTCCATATGATGTGCTTATGTTTTTAGGTTCTGAGTACTATGCCCGTATTGTTTCTTTTCTCTTACTTTTTTTCTTATGAGTAAGGAGTTCCACCCTCTGTCCCATTTTCTTTATGAGAAAAAAAAAAACAAACAAGAAAATCTATTTTATGAAACAAGTCATGATAGCAGTTAATGAAGTAAGGTTTCCCCCAAGCTTATTTATTACACCGCCCTCCCATTCACTTCTCTCCAGTTTCTGGAAAATAAAAAATGATCTTATTGTTAACACCTTTGAAGAGAAAGGATCATAATAGTCAAAAGGGTCATGGTCAAAACATAAAAAAAAAAGGCTTAGGGTAAATGTGCCATGTGGGTTTAAAGGCAGAGCCCTGTCATTTTTATAGACTAAGTATCACTAAGCAAATATGAATATTTAAGGGTTTTTAAAGGTGTCAATGATTCCCTATGATTTAAAAAAAAAGATTTATTTATTTTAGAGAGAGCGAGCAGGGGGCAGTGACAGAGGGAGAGAAAGAGAGAGAACCCTCAAGTAGACTCCTAGCTGAGCACAGAGCCCAATTTGGGGTTCGATCTCAGGACCCTGTTTTTATTGTATTTTATAAAGTAAAAATTATTAAATAGAATATCAATGTATATTCAATTTATATATATTGAATGACTACCCATAAAATATAGCTCATTTCTTGGCTTGTCAGCCAGAAAGTCATCTAGGCCCCCAATGCAGCCCATGAGGAGCACCTAAGTCTGTCTAAAAGCATATGGGAATATGAATCTTGTCAACTTCAGGGACAGGCATGGAGTCCCTCCATGAGGGACTAAAGCACCAAGAAAAAGGAGAGAGAAGGCATCAGGCATTATCTTCTTGAGCATTGTGTCCTCTGACCCTATAGGATAGTGACTAAAAATTAGTAATTTCTGGTCACTAGTAGTTGGTTTCAAAATCAACTAATTAGTTGGAAAATTAACACTTGCTAAAAGCAATCCCCACCACCCCACCCCGCCAAAAAAATTATCAAAGTTCCAAACATCAGAGCTCTGTTAGCTGGCTTCTATCATGCAAGCCGAAACTGTAAAGTTCAGAGCGGTAGAGGGGCAAACTGGTGACATCAGAAAGCAGGGAAACCTCTGGGCTAAGATCTGGTTAGTGGGAGAGAACAGTCCCCTTGCAGGCTAGCAAGGAATGATACATCAAGGCCAAGCCCCTGACACTCAGCCCCTGACCCAGACCCACTGATTAGTCTGAAATTTATTCACCTTCACCTTGCACATGAAAATCCACCTACCACTTAATATCAATGAATACTGGCTTCTATTCAAATGCAGGTCAAACAGCTAAAGTCAATTTCTACCCTTCCCCCACAACATGTTAAAAACTTTGTTGTTGCCCAAGAACTTTCCCAGAAGTCTGATTAAGCAGCAAATATTTTCCCTTTTCTTCAGACTTAGTGTCTGGGTTGCAACACATTTGGATGGCAGAAAGAAAAAAAAAAACTTGGAAGATGTCTACATTTGACTGGTGTGAGAAAACTGTCTTAAGCACTCACAAATAATTGAGGCACGGAACCTAGGACAGAAAATGTCACCACATTCAGCTGTGGAAGTGTGTCTCCATTACTGCAATTTTTAGACACTTATCAACCTTCAGTGAACATCGATGGTATGATATTAGTCATTATTAAATAGCATCTCTGCCTCTACCATACGAAGTGCAGAATTCGAGAGTAATGAGGTGGCATTTCAACGGCCAGATGGCAGCTCCACTTGGATTTACGTTTCTCGATGAAACACCTGAGTGCTTTCCAAGAGACCCACCTCATGTGTCTAAGTATTTGGCCTTCATTTTTATATATACCCAATATGCTTAGAGGTAAGAAAGGCATGACTGATCATAATGAGTAAATTTATATATAAAAATTTATAAAAAGAACACATTTTATTACTACTTAAAGCATCTATTTGATGAGAAAGATTTCAACTTGTTTTTCAATTTCAAATTTTTCGTTTTTCAAATTTCAATTAAATTTAAAACCGTAAGATAAAATCTTACAGGTGCTTTCCTTTTAATATCCTGAGAGATGAAAAGCAGAAGAAAAGGGAGAAGTTAGGAGATTTGGGAGCAAAAATTCCTAAAAGCGCATGGAAAGTATTACTGTCTACAGAAATAATTTAAAGAACTGGTTCTCTTTCCCCAAACTGGAAATATCCTTCTGTTTTGAGTATTGAGTGTCTCTCCCTGAGCTAACTACAGGCAATCCAAATAGAAATTGTCATCTCTACCAAACAATAGCTGTAGAGGCATCATAATTTTATCCTTTGCTGCTTCATGTTAATGAGTAAATAATAGCATTGTTTGACAAAGACTGGGTACATGGTGATCATTATGGAGAAGCCTCTCCATTTTGAACAGACTGAGGCTGGCAGAGCACCTTCACTGCATGGCGTGGGGAACACCAGGCATGCAAAGCGCCGGCCAGATGGCTCATACAGCGGCTCAGCCTGCCCTTCCATACTGTTCGGATGCTGTCTGCAGACCGGTAGGGACAGGATCTTTCCCAAAGCCTCACCAGCTATGCGATAAAGTAGTGGCCAGTATCAAAGAAAGTGGCAACGAGGGGCACAGAGAGGCCCCGCTATAGGTAAGAGGTAATATGGTAACATGAAAAGAACACTGGGCTACAGAAGTACACTACACTTCACATTACTTTATTTCATTGAATTCTCATGATAACATCGAAACATAACTTTTGACAGCTGAGAAGTTTAGATAAGGCCAAAGGACAGTCAGATAGCAAATGTCAGGAAGAGGATTTTAAGCTAATTGTCTTTTACTCAGGAACCCCAATATTCCCACTGATCCATGGCCCCTCTCCTTCAGCACACTAATTCAGCTCCCCTGTTTATGTACCCCTGGATGAATCACTTAAAATTAGTGGGCCTTGGTTTTGCCACCTATAAAATGGACATCGTAATTCCTGCCCTGCTACCTTCCTTCGTTATTTTAAGAATTAAATGAATCTATATGAATGGAAATAATATTAAAATAGAAATCACTAGGTTATGGGAAGATCTGAATGCTATATTCACGGCCCATTTCAGTCACTATCTAATAGGTATCTTCACCATAGGCCCTCTGTGTCATGACTTAAGTTCTAACTTTGGATCTTGGTATCTCACAGAACTATGGAGGTATCTGGTTTATTGTTATTCATCTTTAAGTCTAAGTAAATCCTTCCTCCCTGAGGTATCCCAAGTCTTCTGTGATCCTCTACTAATGATTCATCACAACGTACCATCGTTTTGATGTACTTATCTCTCAGACTAGAATGGGAGGCTCTTGGAGGCAGGAAATGTATCTGTATTCTGCTGTAGCAAACAAAACCTAAAATGCATAATGGCTTATTCACAACAGCAGTCAAAATGAGGGTCCTGATGGATGGCTCCCCTCAACCCAAGAACCCAAGCCCCTGTAACCTATGGCCCACCATCTACAAGAAGGATTCCAAGGCTACCATGATGACCCTGTTTCAAGCTGGCAAAAGGGGGAAGACATGGAGGGTCGTCCATGGCGGGGTTTTAGGAGCCAGACATTAATGTGGCACACAGCATTTCCACTCACATTCTATCCACTAAAACTCAGCCACGTGGCTCACCAACTGCAGGAGAGACTGTGAAATGCAATCTAATTATGACTCCAGAAGACCAGGAGGCAGGTTTGGTGAACACCCAGAGCCTGTCTTATACTAGAAATTTCAAAGATACTTCCTAAAGGAACCACAGGTACACCCAAGTCTTGGCCACACAGATATGAAGGGGGAAAAAAAAAGAACTGTACATAAAGCCTATAGTATTTAGATCTAATTCACTTAAAATTTACTAATTCACTGCTTCCCTTCCTTTTCCTAATATATCCAACCCAGTAGGAAGGATGAAAAACTACGTCATCAAAAGAAAAAATAAAAGCATCATAGGCAAAACCCTAAGTTTCCAAAAAAGAATCACCCCATAATAAGGGAATCTTACAGAGACAAAATTCACTAGCAATACATAAAAGAGAGAGAAAACATGACAGAGTCCACTTGCTGTCTAATTTACTAGAGAATTTTACACCTTTCTAATACTAAGAGGTAAAAACCTATCGTGCTTCTGTAGCTGTTAGACTCTACATCATAAAACTCTGATGTTGATGCTTTAATATCGAAGTGATTTTAACATCAGTTAAGTTTAAAAACTGATCAAATGCATGGATGAAAGTACACTTAAAATTTTTGTTGTAAGTAGAGTCACTAAGCATACCAAGACTGAATGCATGGTCTTTTAAAGCCATCATACGAAACTTTGTAGTAAAGTACTTTTTAGAAGTCCTCATTTGACCAAGTCAAGATTGCTAGTGTATTTAATTCTCACTAAAAGAAATCTATCAAGTATAAGTTTAAACTCCACTTGGAAAGTAAGCCCATATGCCAGTGTTTCGACATCACCTAGAAGTTTCAAGTGATAAAATGCGATGCTTCCTGCTCCAATGTCTTTCCCTTAGTGGAATTTGCTTCACCACACAAGCTCTCAAAATAGGCTTATTTCTGCTACTTTTCTGACTATATTTTAAAAGAGAAATGACCTCGGTTTCGCAGATGTTGGTGAAGTAACAGTTGCACAGGCAAGGCATATAATTAGTTGAAAAAGAGGGTAAAAAAAGACTTCACCTACACTACGTGGGCACAGAGACTTAGGATGAAGTGTGAAACAGCTGCTGTCTGGCTCTTGCACAGCTGTAACCAACACGGAAGCAAAAGCACCAACTACACATGTGCACACACACACATCACTTGGAAACCAAGAGAAGAAATCCTTCCTCAACTCAAGAGAGCACAGACGCCTACGTTGAAAATAAACTCAGTAGTTACCTCCGCCCTATAGGTGGCCGATATCAGGACGAAGCAAAAACAGGAGAGAGAACAATGAAGTGATTCTTCCCTTCCAATCAAGAGCTGCCCAAATTGCAGAGAAGGAACCTTTCTTCTTTGGCACCCTGTGTGTGGAGATGTTACCCCTCGTTAACCCACGTCCTCAGCGATGGGAGCCTGGAAGGACTGGAAAAGGAGCCAAAGTCTCTCATTTCCGTATCAACCTTTGTTGAACTCCTGAGGAGTTTCGACTTCTAAGCTGACAGAGCTCTTAAACATGAATATCGAACGCTATTTTTTACCTGTTTTCACAATCTCCCTTGATTATTTTATGAGATTTGTGAGCCAGTTTACAACGAGTGCAGTGAAGTCCAGTTCAAATTTTAATTGCACACGAAAGCACAATAACCAGTTTATTTTTACCCAACATGTATAAATTCTAATGGGAAGATTTGTGCACATGATTCAACAATCCCGTATTCGTGGTGAAGAGTTCAAAGGACTTGGGAATAATTATAAATGAATACCACATAGGGTGGTGGCCCGGCCACTCATTAAAAAATTGCATCAATACCGAACCAGATTGACTGTCCCACAGGGGCCGAGATTTGGAAATTATACAGAACAATAGGTTCACACTCTCCTGATCTAGCTTGATACCAGAAAAAATTTTAGAATATCAAGGTGCACAATTCTAGTCCCTTTGGGACCAGGCAGATAATGAAAATGTGTGGAGTGGTATGGTAAAGACATGAGGAAGAGTAGTATCCACGAACCAACTGAAAAATGAACATTAAGATTTCGTGTGAATTTAATGCAATGGACTGTTGATGACCTCCCCCACTCCCAAAATTCACAAGTTGAAATCCTAAGCCCCATTGGGAGATGGAGTCTTTGGGAGGTAATTAGGTCATGAGGGTGGAGCCCTCACGCTAGGATTAATGCCTTTATAAGACAAGAGAGCTTGCATCCTCCCTCTCTCTCAGCCCTGAGAGGATACAGTGAGTTGAGCATCTGTAAGCCAGGAATAAGACTTTCACTGAGAACTCAACCACACTGGCACTCTGACCTCGGACTTTCAGATTCTAGAACTGTGAGAAATAAATTTTTGTTGTTTATGCCAGTCTATGGCACTTCTGTTATAGCAGTCCGAGCTGAGTAAGACAGATGGTTAATGGGATAAGGACAAAGCTGACATTCTTTTAAGAAAATAGGGCAACCTAATAAGAACATTTGCCTGAATATAAGGCCATTTTATCTCAGCATGGAGAAAGGCTGAAAGAATTCCTGCAGGAAAAGTGCTAGAAAATTATTTTGAATAGACTTGAGAAAGATGAATGGGGACTATCAGTCCTTTAAATTTGACTACAAAATTTCAGTTCTTGTCCAAAATAAAGAACGAAAAGAAGAAACGCATACTCAACAAAATCCCTTAACATTGCACTAACAGAATGTCACTTTGTATGATGCTAGATTATGAGGTATCCATCCTTTAAGATAAGCCAAATGCAAAACGTACACCAGGTAACTGAATAGGAAGATGTGCTGTAAATTATGTGGGTTGGCAAGAGCTAGCAGGCATCCTTAGGGAAATAAGGAGCCAGAGAAGTAAGATAAGTATGGTACATGACCTTGTGCCACTTCTCCTAGCCAGCCCCACCCTAAAGGATATAGCCTGTATTCCCCATGCAGGGAAAGGGAAAGAAGTAACGCCAACATGCCTTTTAAAGGAGCCCTCCAACTTCTCCCCATCCTCAGAGATTCCAACAAGCCTCAGAGACTATAATGGTAAAAAGCCAGATCCTCCTTCACCTAGAACAGGAAGCCTTCACACAGAACTTGCTCTTCCCTTAGTGGGAAGACAGGAACAGAGAGGAAAGGGGCCCTGCCTTCGTCCGCTCTTCACTCTCTGACCAAGTAAAGCAGAGTTTTACAGAAAGAAATCTTCCACTTCACTTCTGGAAGAGGAGCTTATTCGGGAAAAAGGCCACATGGGAACAGTTTCCAGGACAGGTCTGAGAAGGCTAGGTGTCTCCTGACCTAGCTCTATCCTTTCATAAACTTTTTTAGTTCATTTTTAGGCATACTAGGGCTCTTCAGACTCTAGGTATATTTTATTATGCCATCGGCAAAGCATCCAAGAGGAATTTGGTAGAGATTCATGACACGCAAGTTATGTGAGATGCCAAAATCCTCACCATTCACTCATTTGTTCAACAAGTATGTATTGAGTACATACCATATTGTAGGTGCTGTGCTTGGTCCCTGGTCTACACTGGGGAAACAGACACGAGCTCTGCCCTAGAGAAATTTTGTCTGGTGGACAGACCTCCCATTAGAGGTTAAAACTACTATTCTCCACTTGCATATAGCTTAAAATATCTACACATTAACTAATGCTTTCATTAAAAAGGCAGCTTTTAGATCATGGTCAATACCATTAGGACCTTAGCACCTACTGGGTCACTGCTTTGTAGATATGCCCTAGTCCCAGTGTACTGTTAGTACTCCCAGCATGCTCGGTAGAGTTTGGAGAAATAAGATATGAAATGGTTTGTATTCTCAAGGAGCTTATAATATCCTTTAAGCGACAAAAGATCTATAGGAAATATAAATAACAATATAATTGGAAGAGTACCGTGATCAATTCAAAATTGCAAATATTCCAAAAATAGGGTGCCCATAAAATTTATTATCCAAACCATTGCACTTTTCAGAGCAAAAGGAGGCGCTATTAATACTTAATACTGGGACTTACCCTGGCAAATCAGAGCCTGTCACGTTTTTAATAAATCCAGGTATGTCCCACTGCAATGCCTCAGCTCATAGTCTATGACAAGTACTACAAGAGTAATCCAAAGGAGGAAAAATTGTATTTGTGGTTGGAGTAACGACGGATAGTGGAATGAAGGACAGTGGTATTAGACGTGGACCTTGAAGAGTTGGAAGTCTTTTAAAAACAGTTATTAGAGGGGAAAGCAACCCATGGAGATGAAACAATGAATCAACAGCCTAGAAAGTGGAAATAGTGGGTGAGCAAGGAGTCAACTTGTACTAGTACAAGTACTAGTACTTTGTACTTTTGCATAGAGGAATTGAGAACTGTAGGCTAGGAAGGTCAGCTGAGGCCACCCTGCCTTCATGTTTAATTTAAGCAAATACGAAACTCAGTTTGCATGCCCTGAGTACACTCCATATTTAATTTGCATCGAGGATGACCAGTGCATCCAGATCAAAATATCTTGAAAGCAGAGTGCCTCATAAGGCTGGGCTAAAGGGGGCAGCTAGGAGGAAGACCAGCAGATGTGTGTATCATCCAAAGACAGGAAAGGGTGTCAACCTGGGGCTGGACACAGTCCTGGGAAATCTCTGTAAGTTAAAATTATGTGAATTAAACCTTATTTTTCCAGAGAAACAATGTTATAATGAGGACAACATTTCATATCAATGTTCTAATAAGAAGCACCCCAAATACTACAACAATGGTTCCATAATTTGTATTTACTAAAGAATAATACTTTCAATGTGCACATATAAATGAAACAGAGGGTGTCACAGTCATAATCTTAATGAATTGAAACCATCCCTAGAAACAAAGCCTCTGTAGGACTGGGAGGTACTGTGGGACTAGAGGCCAAAGTGATTACCACGAGGAAACCTATGCACAAGGCCACAAAGCCCACCAGCTGGAGGAAAACAGCCATGGACAAAGGGAGTGACCACTGGACCCAAACCTGTGGAGTCATTTGGGCAAACTGCCTGGGGTAATGGGGGGTAATGGAGCTACACAGGTGTCTCCCTATCTCCAAGGCTCCTCCCCACCAACCTAACCCACACGCCATGGCTGACACATGAAGCTTTCCAATACAATATCTCTAATCTCATTGTTCTCCTGCTCAAAAACTTTCAAGGACTCCCCATTTCCTACTAAGTTCCAATGTCTAGGACTGTCATTTATGACCCTACAGAATCTGGTTCTTATCTGTCTATCCAACCTCATCTTCTACTACATCTATCCCAATAATCTAGGCTATAGAAAAGATGGCTTAGTCATTATTCTTGAGCATGACTGTTTACCATCTTTATGTCCTTGTTCAAGTCATGAGCTCTGCTTGGCAAACTCTCATCATCTCCACCATGATCTATCAACCTACCTAGTATACACAAGATCTAGCATGTGTGCCTGTTCTTCCACAAGGCCTAATATGTAAAACATGCCCTGTATATATATGTCTGTTGGATGGATGGATGGATGGATGAGTGAGTAAGTGAATCTCTTAGCTGGTAGTCATCTTTCTCTTGTCAGTGTGCTGTAGTACACTTCTGTTCCTTTTATGAAGCTCTCTGTATGCTCCCTTCTTTCATAAACATCTGAATACAGTTCTCTCCCTCATTACATGGAAGGTCCTTGAAGTTTGAATTACATCCATCTTTGTATCCCACACAACTCCCAGCACAAGGTCTTTTATAACATACGTGTTTTAAGATATAAGAAATAAAGCGATATGGTGTACTTAGCAGCAGATGGCAAATGTACATAATGGGAAATTTAATAAATGTGAAGGCTACATACTAGGTACAAATGAGTATTTCAGTCACTAAACAGTACTAGGTTTGACTTAACTATAAGCAGACAAAGGTTAGGTCTCTTGTCTAAAGTTAACTTTTGTTAGAGACAGTCATGGTCATCACCTTCTACCTCTTCAATGCTCCATCTCTTCCTTGACACTTTCTAAGAATATTCTTCCCACCGTACTCCCCCAAAGATTCTAGGTACCCCTCTCCATGCTCCCCAGGCACTGTATGCATGAACCCTTCCAAAGCAAGGCTGGCACACTATCATCTACTTCTTGCTCCCTGTGTCTCTCCTCAGTGCAAAGAAGTCAGCTTTACTCATCTCTATAATCCGTCATTCCCAGAGCAGGATCAGGTCCACATTTGGCTCTCAATAAAAGTTTCTTAGTAAGCACTTTACTTTAGAAGTACTTAGTTTATGTACTAAATACTACTACTAAATACATTCATCACTGTTGACCAACCTAGGACATGTTGCTAAATCTCTTAGGGTAGTAGAACTTAGCCTGACATCAGCTCTGTTTGTTACAAGTGATGTGATCTTGAACATATCACTTGTGTTTCTGGGCTGATTTCCTAATGTCTCCCATGAAGATAAAAGTGCCCACCCTGCAGGCTATGTTCTAGAAGTTATGTAAATAAGGCACCTAACATAGTTTCTGGCAATTGATTAGCACTTCATAATAACAGCAATTCCAAGTACTACATTAAGAGGACAGGTAAAAGTAAATATTGATATATAATTTTTTTCAATAAACATATATAATTTTTTAAATGTTGAGTGTTTTCTTTAATCAAACATAAAAATTTGATTTAGAAACCCATACAGACATAGACTACATCCTTGGGGCTATACATTATTTATCATGCTTCCGGTAAGAATGCCAATCCAACTGGCAAAGAAAATATAAAGGAATTTTTAAGGGCTGTATTGAGCTGATGGAAAAACATGCAAAATATGGCACAAGAGGTAAGGTTTAAGGCCTGTCTTCAATCTGATTTCTGTTCCATGGTTTGCCAATGAGAATTAAAAAAGAAAATCAGTGGGGAGGAAAGAGGATGTTTTCTCAACATTAAATATTTAAAGTGGATCGATAAGAGCACTTCGAATCAAGAATTCTTCATCAGTCTCCATGACTCCCAAACATTAAATATGTAAGTGGTACATATGTATGCCATATTGAGAAAAACCAATGTGGAAAATGTGTATCTGACACAGTTTCCAAAGAAAAGAATCTAGTGTCTAGCTTCCTGTGTAAACCAATGTCATCACATTCAAAGAACAGTACATCAGGAAATTCTCTGGAAGATGTCTATGTTTTCATGAGGGGTGTGTGTGTGTGTGTGTGTGTGTGAGCAAGAGAGAGAGAGAGGCAGGGAGAGAGGGAGAGAGAGATTGAGATCTGATAGCATTCCACCACAGAATGACCTCAGAAGCACTATAAGACAAATCATTAAAAATGCAACACATGTAAACTCTCTTCCATTGTAGATGCAGAGAGGTTAGTGAAAGAAAGCAAAATGATCATTTAAGATCAATTTAAGAAACCTGGCTTCTTACAAATAGGAGAAAGTAGGTGGATTTGTCCAAACCACACTATTTACATCTTCTAAACCCTATCATTTTGTGCAATGGCTAAAATTTCATGCATGTCACAAGTCTTTCCCCTCCTCCCCCGCCACACAATGTGGCTGCTTTTAAAAATGTCAGATTGAGAATAGGAGAAGAAAGAGCCATTATTTTGAAATCTCACAAATTCATAACTGAATTTAAATCACACAACTTTTAGTTTAAGTATTTAAAAATGGATAAAAGTTTTCAAAAAAGAAGAGCCAGCAATACTTTGCATCATGCTATGAAAATACTTCCTAACACATTCTCTCAACAAAGATTTCACAAATCTAACTCCCTCTGATAGGTGTGTACATTAGGTTAAATCCTTTATTTAGTGATTATCTAATAGTGCCTTGAATTCTTCAGGTTAATGAATATTCTATAAATGAGTAATATAAGTACTAAAATAGGCCTTGACTCACTCTCAGGATCAACATGGAGTAGCAGGCACCAGAGTCATTCTCCTGCCTGCAAAAAACTATAAAAGTAGACAACAAATATGAAACAACAGCTCTCAACATACTGGACACCCAACACAAATGACAGTGATTCCCAAGAGAAGGGAAACCAATGAGGTGAGCCCTAAATAGCCCAGATTACTACCCAGAGAAAGTTTTCACCATGTTCAGCAAGGGGAAACTTAGGAAGAGACCAGTGATCTCCTCAAGTTGAAGAAATGGACATGGGAGTGCTGGAAACCTAAAGTGTCTGGAGATCACAGAACTTGGTGAGGACATCACTGCACCGAGACAGCTCCAGAGATCAAGGATTCAGTAGAGTACTGACCAGCATACAATATGAAGAAACCACACACAATCAGGAGAAACACCACTAAAAGTATGGGAGGGAACAGTGCCCAGTACTCACCAAGGGTCAAGAAGAGTGCCTGTTCACATCAGTCAGAGTGGATAACCTCATATTTTATGAAGCCATCAATTAGAGTATTAAGAAGGATCTTGATTTGGGTTGGAGGGTGGAGGTGGGGATTAACCCTTAGTTCTACCTAGCAAAAGCTTAAAAGCAAGATCTGAAAGGAGCAAACTATTTCCCCAAGCTCAGGAATATTTTTAGGACTACAAAGTCTCTAGTACCCAACAACGTAAAATTCAATAAAAAATTACCGAGTACGCAAGAAAGCAGAAAAATCTGACCCACAAAGAGGAGAAAAATGAATGGATCAACTCTGACCCAGAAATGACACAGATGACAGAATTAGTAGAAAAGGCCACTGAGGGACGCCTGGGTGACTCAGTCAGTGAAGCGTCTGCCTTCAGCTTGGGTCATGATCCCAGGGTGCTGGGATCGAGCCTCCCATCGGGCTCCCTGCTCAGCGGGGATTCTGCTTCTCCCCCTCTCTTTTACTCCGCTCTTCCCTCTGCTCATGATCTCTCTCTCTCTGCCTCAAATGAAAAAATAAAATCTTAAAAAAAGACCATTGAAAGTTATTTGAATGGTACAGCATATGCTCAAGAAACTAGAGTAAAGAATACATATGTTAAATAGTAGCAACATGGTAGACCTAAGAAAGGCCACATTGAACTTCTACTGAGGGCAACTTCAAAATCTGTGAGGAAAAATACACTGGAAGGCAGATTCGACATTACAGAAGACCACTGAACTTGAAGACATAGCAGCAGAAATTATTTAAAATGAAACAGAGAGTCAAAATATGTGGCCCCACTCAAAGTCCACAGTTCCAAAATTGTGTCTGTGAGTTAAATGAGGCCAACTGTCTGGAGGCTGAGATAAAATTCATACATAGTTGAAGATCCACTTAACATTATGAAGAGAAAGTGCTTATTTTTCTATTAATAAAAGTATATGGCTTTATAAACTAGTCACTTTACAATCTTTCCATTGAAGGTTATACATAGTTTATAAGACCAGCCGCACCTGCTAAAGAACCTTAAATGAGGACTAACAAAACTTATAAATAACTTTACAGTTTTAAATAACTAGTTTGACTTTACCAGCTATATATAATACATATAATATGTGCATATAATGTACATATATTGCAATAATAAAAACCCATGGGCAGACTATTACTTTTCAATAATTGTAGACAATTATATTAATGCAATCAAAACCGTTAGGAGGCCTTATTTCACTTGAAGAATTAATGTTCTTTGTCTTTTTTTATCGAGTTTCTAACTGAACCACCTTTTGGTTCATCTACATCTCCCAGTTTCTGTTGCTGAACATTCTGGATTCTGAAAATATCATTCACACTCAAGATTTCATTACTCGATATGCACTGATGACACACGTATTTAGTTAGCTCTCCCTAAATTTGCCCCTTTAGTGTAGTAAGAAATAGCATATTGTTAAATTGCTTACATTCAATAATTTATAAACTACAGGACATTTAAATCTGGATGCCTCATTATCAATTCAGATGATTTATAATAGAACATAAATTCAGCATCTCTTCACAATCTTTCCTTTATTACTTTATTGAATGCTTTGCAGGCCCATGCTGGTCACTGGAAATAGAATGATGAATAAGACACAACCATCGAAGAGTTTATGCTCTAGGGTTGGGTGGGGGAAAATAGCTGTACATCTTATGTGTGGTCAAGTTTGGACAAAGCGCTATGGGGGCAGAAGTGAGAAGGTGACTAACCGCCAGGGTGAGGGATGAGGGGGAGGAGGAGGAAGAAAAACTCCACAAGCGAGATGACCTTTACACCTTGAATTATCTGTGGAAGTTCACGTAATGGAGAAATCGGAAATGACATTTGAGGCAGAGGAACCAGCAGCTGTAAATGCTCAGAGACATGAGGAAAGGAGATAGAGTTTAGGGATAAATAAACTTGGGTATTATTGAAGTATAAGTTATGTGTGGCATAATAGTGAGATGAGAGAAATGATTTGGGAATTAAAAGGGGGTCAAGATATAAAGTACCCTGTATATTATGGTAAGGATTTTGGATTTCATCCTAAAGCAGAAGGAAGAGTTTTCTGTTAGGAACAAAATAGCTTAGGAAGCAGTGTGGGGAACATACTGGAGGTGGTTGGGCCTTAAGGCAAGGGCACCAGTCAAGAGTGTCCTGTAACAGTTCCAGGAAACACAATGGAGAACTGAGTGGGGCAGAGGGAGGAGCTGCAGATTAAAGCGGTGCTTAGGGAGAAGAACCAATGGAATTTGAGAATTGGTTGTGTGGTTCTCTGTGACATGAAGGCGAGGAAGGAATGAAGAATAGTTCAGGGTTCTAGCGTGAATGACTCACAGGGATGGTGAGGTTTTTAATGGAAAGAGGGAGGAGGGAACAAGCCTTAAAGAGAAAATACAATTCTGGACGTGTCAAATATGAAATTTATTTGGGCTACTTAAGCAGAGATATCTAGCATACAGCTGGAGGTGTGGAAGTAAGGAACTAGAGCTTTCACTACAGAACAGTAGTCAAAGAAACGAAAGAGGATACAGTCCTTATGAATATGTAACATGAAAAAGCCCTATGACAGAACACTGCACTGTCACGCCTACTGGACTGATGGAGGGCAGAACCAATGACAGACACACAGAGAAGGAGTAATTGGAGAGGCAGGGGTGAAAGTGGTATGAAAACCAATGGAAGAGACTATTTCAAGGAGGAGAGAGTCACATGTGACAGAAAAGTCTTAATAAGTAAGAAATGAAAAATGTCCACTAATGAAAAGATCATTGCTGTCTTTAACATGAATACTTGCAGTAAGTTAGAGGTGTTGAAGCCAGATTCCTACGAAGACAGGAGGTAAAGAACCTGACATCACTAATACAGATTAATCTTTAAGAAAATCATTGATGGAAGGCCTAGTCAACAGATTACATGAATATTAATAATTGTGATTTTAAAAAGTAATTATGGAGACCTACTATCTGTCAGGCAGTATACTGAGCAGTATACTTTTTATGCATTAACTTTAATTCTAGAAAACTTAGACGTTTCTAAAGCGTTCTTTCTGTAATGCCAAATTTCCATCAAATTGCTAATCTTCTAGGCAAAATATCCAGCTTGGTTATCTGTACTTTAAGAATAAGGACTGTCTTATAGGTTTTTGTTTTTGTTTTTGTTTTTTTTGCCCCGTCCAGTAAAGTTTAAGGATGTAGTAAAAACTCAATATCCTTTAAAACTCTTAAAAATAATTGAGTACTTACCATATGCATGACTTCATATTAGACATTAGAGAATATTTTTATTACACTCTCCAATTCTACACAAGTTTAGAGGCTCATTGAAGAGATAAGACATGCAAGTGAAAATTTAAATTATAGCTTTAAACATCAATTAAGTGCCACTACATTTATAATAGTACGATATGAGCTCAGTAAAGGAGAGATTGCTATGAGCTAGTGTTGTGAAAGAAATATTTATGCAGCTGGTAGAAGTTAAATAAGGGCTTGAAAATTCTGACAGGAAGAGACAAGGCTTTCCAGGAGGTGGAAATGCCTGGGTGAAGGAACGGTTGTGCATCTCATGAGAGCCAAGAATTCACAGCCAATGATTTATTGAGCAAAATCTTCAACTGTGTTGCTCTTTGCCCTGAGTTCAGCCTATTTCCAACACGTATTTTTTTCCCTTCTCTATCTATCCTAAATTCATCTCTTTATATCTCACAAGCACAAGCCTCTGTTCATATTGTTCAACTATGACAATCCCCTCATCACTCAACTCCACACCATTAGCACCTCAATGGATCCTCATGCTACTTCTGAAGTCCCTTCCATGGATCTGGTTTGCAAAGCACCTCCTCCTGGGAGCAGGGAGAAAGGGGAGTTGAAAAATGACAGCTCCTTGAAGACAGGCCACATTTGTCCAACTGGAGCTGAAAAGCATCAACAGGCATATGAGGACTTAATCAAAAGAAAGGCAAATGGGTATGTCCTTCAAGCTATCGTTGGAGCCCAGATTCTAAAAAATAAAACATAAGCTAAGGCTTTGGGAGCCCAAATTTTCTTCTGAGACTCATGTAATGTATAGGTCTATACATTTTAGAAAGGTAATAGCACCTTCCCCCCCCCCCACCACAATCACTTGGTAATTAACCTGACTGAAACTCTAGCCAAAATACCGTGGCTTTGGTTTAGAATACATTCTGGTTGTAGTCAAAGCTTAGGAAAGACATGCTTTCAGTTTCAGACTCTGTGCTCCCACTGAATTTCACTTTGGCTGTACACTGGTCATTTGACCTCTCTTCTGAGATGATTACTAGTCAGATCAATACAGTCGAGTAACAATCACAAGCCCGCATCCAAATTATTTCATTTCTAATAAGCACTAGACTGTTACTACTAATTTAATGAACAGGAAGTGCCTGTGTGTCTTAAGCACTATGCTGGATACAACATGCATAGTGATAAAGAGAGCGTTATTAATAAGACACAAGATCCTCAAAACTTACACTTTGAGATGTAAACAAGGACAACATAATTTTAAGAGTAAAGAAATTTATAAAGCAAGAGACGGTCACTAAGGGAAAAGTGAAAAAAAAAAATGTGTCTTGAGGAGTAGCAAAAAGATGTGCAAGAAAATGACATTTAAACTAGAACTTGAGGCACCTGGCCGGCTCAGTTAGTAAAGTAGGAGACTCTTGATGTCAGGGTCATGAGTTCAAGCCCAACATTGGGCGCAGAATTTACTTACAAAAAAAAAAATTGTACTTAAAAAGATAAATATATTAGCTCTCAAAAGAGGAAGGAAAGAAGAGAAGGGAAGGGGTATATACTGAGGGCGGACTATTTACCAGACACAAGTGACATATCGTCACCTTGTTGCCACCATTTTAGAGAAGCTGAAACTAAGGCCTGACAACTGAAGTCACTTGCTGAAATGTCACACAGCCATCTTCAAGCCCAGCTTTGTATGTTCTGTACAATGTACGCGCTCCCTTCCAAGGACAAGGAAGCGTTTTCACATGGAAAAAAGGAAAGAATTATTATTGCTACAGTTAAAATTTCTTAAGAAGTTCCTTTTGTAATACTTTACTCATAAAGAATTAACATTTTATGGCTGCAGGTATAATTTTCTGTCTATAAAAAGCTATAAAAACCCAGTGCTTTGAAAACTGCCCAGGGCTCAAGGTCACTGAAGGGATCTGTGAGACTTTTAAAAATTGTATGCAAAATGTTGTGTATATATATGCATTTTTTTCTGGGCAGAAAGAGTCAGGAGCTTTTATTAGTCCTAAAGAGGTCTATGAACACCTCTTTCCAAAGGCTAAGAACCACTGATCTACAGAGAGTTTTGCTGGTTTTTTTAATGTTCTCCAATTTAGTTTCATATATAAGGAAATACATTTTATATGTAATAGGGAAGAATACTAATATATTCTATTAATAATGTAACCACTTGATAATGAGACATTGAAGGGACCCTTTCCCATGTTCCAATAACTACTCAGGATGTTAACAGTGAAAGGGTCATTTAGAAAGCTAATTTCCTTTTCATCATGCTTGTTAAGTGTTTACTTTAATTCACATCCTGTGTGACCCTATGGGAAAATTTTTAACTAATACTGGGGAAAATCCCATAGGGTTACACAGGATGTGAACTGGGCCCATACTGAGCTACCTTTGGCTCAAAAAATAAAATTAGATAGGTGAGTTTCACTTTCTGTTTGTCATAAGTTCCACTTTCTGGTTCCCAAAGTTTAGATTCATAGCCTATCTGTGTTTCTGCATTGGCGGCTCAATAAAATCCCAAAATTCTCACTCTTTTTAAGGAATGATTTCTCAGTGTTGTACAACAAACTCCTTCCTGCCGAAAATGCAAATCCATAGCACAAATCCTGGCGAGCCTGCTGGAGCACTCCCGGAGTGCTCCTCCATAACTGTGCTCACAGTTCAGCTGCCGTTTTCCATTTCCTGTGGAGAACACACATCATACCACTTCCCCTATAGAAAAAAGAAAGCAGCCCAGCTTAATTGCTGATGGAAACACTGTCATACTTTCCACTGGCCAAGCTTGAAACCATTACTGATCTAACCTTCATTAATTTTTCCACAACAATTTGCAGAAATGTCAGGAAGCAGCTGCACAAAAACTGATTAATTGTGCTTATCACCGCTCCTTCACCAGGCTATATATATTTATATATTTTTTCCAGTTTAAAAATAAAATTTGGGATTTTTCTGTTTTGATTGGTATTGGTGGTGGTATATCTTATTCTGAAAAACCCAGGTCTATTTTTGACAACTTCCAACGGCCCAACATTTTCAAATCTGGAGTCGACCCCATGAAGTGTGGGACAGCATCCATGAAGGAAGAGATTACTTCCTGCTGATTACTCAGTTATATCTGTTTAAACAGACGTTAATGAATTCAAGTCTATAGCAACACTGCATTTATTAGTCAATCATAGAAGCTGAAATTCACTTCCGAAATGTGAATTAGAAAATCAAGTGCCCTTTTTCTATTTTTTTCACTTTTTTCTCCCCCATCATTTTAGCTTGAGCTATACCATCTGTCTCAACCCATCAAGTAACGTACTGTGCATGTCTGGCCAAAACAAGTGCAACAGTACGCCTCCTAACCCCAAGTATGCAACCAGTGAGCATCTATGGAAGTGGTACCGACGGAATTTGGCCATCTGGGGATAACCGGCTCGGCAAGCTTCGCTTCTCAGCCAGCACTCAGATTTGCAGACGTTTAACTAGTTGGCAAAACATCAACTGGTGTTCTCACAAACTTTATTTTGCAAAACACAAGAGTTCATATATAAATTCTCCAAGGTGTATTTGTCAATGTCACTGACAAGAAGGCTTCAAAAGCAGAGATCAAAGCACTGTCGTTGTCCTTGACAGGGAGACAAAGTCAACCCAGACGTAGCATTCTGCAGCACTACTAAACTTTTTGAGTATGAGCATGTTTTTCCTTCTCCGTGTTGCCTGATTACATACAAGCAAGGGATTAAAGCCCAACAGACTTTGAACCAAATGACAAGCTACCTTTCAGAGCCAGCTCCAACAGACTGAAAAGAGTTCCTCCCAGGACTGCATCAAAATAATCCAAAGGCTGACTTCACCCCAGGTATGTGGGTTCTTAGTCTAACCCCAAACAAAGGAAAACAGATCAGACAACAGTGTGTCAGGCATTGATGTGACAGCCGGACGTGTAGCACAGTGGCCCAGACCACGGGCTCTGGAACCACAACACCTCTTTCAAATCCCACCTCTAATACTAAGTGGACACATAAATAACTTCTGGCAAGTTACTTAGCCCTTCTGTGCCTTAGTTTTCCCATCTGTAATATGTGGGTAATAATAATGTTAAAATTGTTAAAAGAATTATATAGTGCTTAGAAGTGGCACTAACAAGAAAAAATCTAAATATTAGTTACGAATTCTACATTTTTCTGGTGATTTTTCAGGCATGTGTTAGTCTAAAATAAAGAGGAAAGAATCTGACAAGAGTTCCTAAATTAATTTAAGAGTGTCCAGGGACTTGGCTGAAAGATTTCCCCTGCTATTACAGGGCTATCAATACTGCCTAAAATACCACCATTAAAACTGGGCCAAGCAACCAGGCTTAAATTTTCTATTCTTTCTGTTGACCCCCTCAGGTATCTTAGGGCAACATGCTTTGTGATGTTGTGGGACCTAGGAGCAAGCCCTGCTGGAAATAACCACCTCTCACCACCACCACCTGGAAAGGAGAGGTGGGAGGAAGGACACCACAGGCTAGGGAAGTGCAAACAAAGGACACTGAGTTGGCCTTCATCATAATCAAAGGGTTTGCTGAATAAAACAAAGGAGCTAATTCCCTGGCACCGAGATCAGGACTGAGGTGCCAGGAGGCCACGTGGTCCAGGAAGGATACCTCTTTTAATTCCTGCTGTGCCCTGTGACCTTAAGTAATGCATTACATTCTCCGAGTCTTGACCTCCCATAGAGAAATTTGGGATCTCATTCATATACACCGAAGCTTCTCAACCTTCTTGCTGTCATGAGCCCCTTTGGCAGTCTGATGAGGCCTGTGGAACCCTTCCTAGCATAATGTTTTAACTACAGAAAATTAAATATAGAGGATTATAAAGGAAACTGATTATAATGATATACAATGATCTCAAAAAAATTTAAAACTAATTTGTTGACAGTAATATATGTGATTCTTTATTAAAAATTAGAAACAAGATATAGAGCAAGATATTATCCACCATAATTTTGAGTAGTCATAATCACAAAGATAGTTTGAGATGTTAGCCATGAACAGTGATGATGTGAGAATATCTGTTATTTCTACTGGAGACAAAGGCACAGATATTGCTAAAACTACTGTTCTGTCTGTTGCCTACATTAATAATGGAGGGAGTGCCGAAGTTCAGTTAGACGTTAGTGAAATAAAATTGGAATTTTTTTCTAAATCAGACTCTCAAATCCTCTGAATTCTATCTGTAGCTAAGATCCCCAATGTAGGTAAATAATAAATCCACTTATAATTCCAGTGATCTAGGATCAATGATTGAATTGTGTGTGTCCCCAGTTCTCTCCACAGAGTCTTCACAAAGGAAAAGAACTCTCTTATCCTTTCCAGATATGTGGAGAGAAACAGACTTACAGGATGGAAGTATCTTTCCTCGTCTCTATCCAAAAAAAGGACTTGGAAATAAGTTACCCAAACACTCCTAGGCCCTCTCACCCTACAGGCATCTACAGATGAAAGGGCATCAATATCAATTAACCACAGCCCCCATTCCAGCCCCGATTCCAGCCCCACCTGCTCACACAGGGCCTCTAGGCCCCTTGAGAAGTCCCAACCAAGTACTTCCGGAATGCCAGCAAGGGAGACTTACAAGACCCCACAGGCAGCCTGACAGCCAGTCACGCCTTCTGCTATTCCTTCCTTCCAGCACCAGCTCCCCCTAGTGTCCTCATCCAGGAACCCTCTGTCGCCTCCGCCCGCTTTAGGTGCCCCTCTTGAGAATGCCGATGCTCAGACATCCCACAGCAGGCAGGAGGAGTTCTTCTCTCTGGGCCCACACTTTAGAAGGTCCCACATACCACAAACACACACACACAAGAAATGTATTGAGGGGCGCCTGGGCGGCTGAGTTGGTTAAGCATCTGACTCCTGATTTCAGGGTTAAGGGTTTAAGTCCACATTGAGCTCCACACTGGGCATGGAGCCTACTTAAAAGAGAAAAGAAGAGGAGAGGAGAGGAGAGGAGAGGAGAGGAGAGGAGAGGAGAGGAGAAGAGAAGAGAAGAGAAGAGAAGAGAAGAGAAGAGAAGAGAAGAGAAGAGAAGAAAATAAAATGTATTGAAAAACACATGTGCACCTCTGTCACCAGCATCCAAATGTCCTGCAGCCCTAAATGTCCTAGCTCCTGACTATAGCTGTTTAGATGCCAGGGAAATGTTTTTCCTTATCTTGTGAGCAATCTCTTTGCCTCGATCAAAAAGTGACTGAGTTTGAATGCCCTGAAGGTTTGTGGGTTGTGACACTGCAGACTGTGGAATTAGACACCATTTCAAAAGAAGAAAAAAATGTGAGCAGCATTAATGCTCAAGTAAAAGAAAACCCAGAGTGCCTAGTCATTGCTCTTAAATGGCACGAAGGCAACAGATTCCTGTATAACAAAGCACTGCCAGGCGTGCCTTTTCTTGCTTCTCTTAGTGCTCTGATCAGTAGTTCTAGAAATACCAATTCATTAGTGCAGCATTTGGAAAAATTACACATCGCGCCCAAAGAACATTTTACACGTAACAATTCTTACTCTTATATCTGTGATGATGTAAAGTGCATGAAACATATTAATTCTTTACATTAGCAACTAAACGAACATTGAACACTAAGCCTGTATGTGGATTATTTCAATTAAAATAGTTAAAAAGACAATTACATTTCCAAAAAATATGTTAAAAAACTTTGGATTTAAATAATTTTGGATTTAAAATGTTTTATACATTCACTAAATATAGACTTGCCTTTTGATTTTAAAGTTCTTTGGGGTATTTAATAAAAAATAGCTTTTTGAAAATGTTTAGCTTTTGAATTTGTACTTCCTCTATTCTACATTGTTAATTAAAATATATTGGTATTTTATATACTTTGAATACCATTAACATTTTATATTTAAATCCCTTAGGTCACTGAGAATGAAGACAAGTCAAGGAAAAAAAGCAATAGAAAATCTAAAAACATTATTCTGCTTAAATTTTTTAAGCTGGAAACAATGCAAGTAAGCAGACTATTATCAAGCATGACCCACATAAAATTCACTAACAGGACATGACAAATTCTTTATTTAATGATCATTTAATTACTGTTCAAAACAACAAAAATGAGGCAGAAAGTTTTTCTCATCAAGTCCACAACTTGACCAGGTCAGATGAAACCCCTGCAACTTCGTATTCTTTATAAAGATTTCATCACTGAACAGGTTAAGAAGAATGTCTATGGGCCTCCAGTTGAACTCTTGCCCTGAAGGCCCCACAGATATTGGCGGCAGAGCCAAATCCCGAGTTCTGCGTTCTTAAGTCCAAACCAAGCTTGGCTTCTAACCAGTTCTCCCTCCACATTGTCATGGAAGCAGCTCCATCAGGTTTTGCCTCCACTCTTCTTTAGAATCTCACAAAGATTACTGTGCCTATCTTGTCACCATGTTACGTGATGGCTGAGATCCAGTCCAAGGAGCCAGGGAGGTAATAGTCCGCGCCCTTCACCGCCGATCTCGGATATCCTCTGCCCCATCCCAGCCAGATATCAAACCACAGTTAAATATCACTGAGTGCAAACACATACCAGACGTGAGAGAGGAGGGGACTCTGCAGTTTGAGTCTGATGAGTTCCATACCTTTACAAAGAAAACCATTTACTTTGTGTACCTTCTTTCCTCTGTCTTCTCCCTGCCTCCAAGGCTCTTGGCTGACACTTACTCTGCCATCTCCACACCCCCTGTGCATTTCCCTACCACGCAAGAATTAAGGTCTAGTAGGAGGAAGAGGGGCAGCGAAGGCCAAAGAGAATGAAGCAAGCCTTTCACATATTTGCTCATTATCCAGTTCTGAAACTTGGAGAATAAATCTTGCGGCAAGTTTTTTCCAACAATTTACATGAGCACAAAGAATGTTTTGAATAGAGTTGTCCCTTTATACTTGGAAGTTTAGAGGAAGGATGTTTCCTAGACATCTGGATTAAGGGACTGGCTCCTACAATAATCCATATCAACTTTTATTTAAAGATCTGTATAAAGTCTTGATTTTCATGTTTTAAACAGAGAAAGAATTTTATAGGTTTTGCAGATATATAGAGAAATCTCATTATCTGTGTGTGTGTGTGTAGTGCATATATAATAATATGTATATAAAATCAAGAAGGTGGGTACTGGGATAGGGGAGGGCTGAACTACTTGCTCAGGGTCTGTCAGCTGTACTCTGAGATTCAGGCTTCCTGAAGGTGGCTTCCTGACATTTCAACCAAAAGAAAAAAGACCTTTCCAGTAAATCACTACTTCCTCCCCTGCACAGTGAACTACCATGTAATGTTTATATGTGGCCATGTAATATTGGTATTATTCAATTCAGAAATCACTTATTAAGGCTTTGATAATGTTAGAAAATAAAACCTAGAAATCATTTAGTTATTAAGATTCATCCTTCCTATAAATTATTTTACATATTATTATTAAATGTAAAAATGCAAGATCTAATAATAGACATTACAGAAATTACACAGAACATTTCTGAACTTAATTCTCTAAGATATCCAAAAGAGGGTTTAAATGATAATGTTATTGTGAGTAAAAAAAATTAAAAATGTGTTCTTCAGAAAATGTTAACTAATTGCATCTGTTCTGAAGAATCACTCACAGTGCCAATGTTAACACGGAAATTATTTTAATTTAAATTTTTATCAGATTTCCAGAATGCATCAAACATGTACATGTAAGATAGGGTACATTAAAAATAATAAAGGATGATAAATCTAGCAATAGTTAAAATAAAATAATAAATATCTTCAAATAAATGACATTATCTTCATTGACTGGCTCACTTCTATATTTTAAATAAAATCCTAAGTGGACAGATATTATATTCCATATGCTGTACAGGCCAATCATGCTGCTTCCAGGAAACAAATAAAATATATCCTTCCATTAGGTACATGTTTGAACGGTTTAAATATAAAAGCTTATATGAGGACTCTGAATAGCTCTACTTTTACTGTAACTAGTGGAAAAGTTGTAGATAACTGACCAAAGTATTTCACCTGCCAGCTGGTAAAGGTTCACAACAATGTAAATTGAAAAGCACACATATGGTTCTCGATATTTTGAAAAGACAGTATCTCTTTGACCTGTAAATGATCAAAGGGAATTTCATAATTAATTGTTTATCAAAATAATGCTATTATATATTTCCTGACCAGCCAGCAATTTTCCATCCATGTACAACAAACTTAAGTTTCCATGTTGTTCAGTCCCCTCACTAATACTGTATTTCCCAGTAAAAATCCATTAGTTTATCTTGCATTTATCAGAATCAAAAATATAGTCATTGATCAACTTCTTTCCATTCTTACTCTGGATGGATGGATGGCTGGCTGGATGGATGAATGAATGAGTGAATGAATAAATGATCTATATACACACATCAGACTAGTTCTTGCCTTCTCCGTGGCCACAGATACAAGGTGTAAGAAAATATATATGGTTTAGAAAATAATACAGGCACAAATGCAAACCATTTAGAAAATAATACCAGAGTGAAATTAACTTTTTTTTTCTCTCTACAATTAAAAAGGTCCACATAAACATTTCATATTTGTCAAATAAATATTTCTAAACTTGGGTTAGGGCATTCTTAAAATACGCATTATAAGCTTCCATATTAACATAATTTAATTAAAATATTATAGAAAGTCTATAAAATACATGTTAATATGTTCATCAACTTCCAAAACTCAAAATTTACATTTTGACGGAATGAAAGTTATTGCCATTTATAATGAAAATTATTGCCATTTATGTATATATGATGCACATATTATGTTCTATATGCTTTGGAAACAAAAGAACTTGAGATTAAGAGTTCTGTGATGAAGATTCCATAGGATTCTTAGTTCAACTTGAATTAACTATTTAAAATAGAGGTAAACATGGTGGCATGTTATACTGATCCAAATATTCATGAATGTGTGCTGCAAAGCAATTAGGGGTAAAAACTGAAGGCCTTAAAACAAACAAACACACACACAAAAAAAACTGAAGGCCTCGTCCTCGCATACAATATCACCAAGCAGAAATTACAATAAAATAAATCTTGCAAGAGAGAAACCTGTGAGCCACATCACCACAAAAAAAGTAGAAAATCACAAAAATGAGGCAAGGAGACATAATAAATAAAAGAGTAAAAAGAGAAAGTATCAGCTGGCAAGGGACATATCCCTACATTCTCAGATTTACTGTGCCCTGGGAGACTAGCCTGAGTCAGTCTCACTGTTCCTTCTCACTCCCGAGTTTGATTGCTAGTGAAAAAATCTTGACAGTGCTTTCAGAGGTAGAATATGTCCCTACATTTGGGAAATTCCCTGAGGATATTTAGGATATTTACATGTATGCACAAGAAAACAAATATCTATCCCAAAGCTTCTGCTAAGACGGGGAAAAGCAGCCAGATAAAATACCTTGCCCATTCAATTCTTAAGGAAAAAGAATCCCACTGCTGTAATAGATAAAGTCTGGCAAAAACGCAGGGCAATTTCTTCAGAAGCTCTGAGGAGTCTCACTCCCATCAATCTAATACTGTATGCTAGCAGACTGAACACATAAGAAGGATGTATTTTATTTAAAATGTTACAATACTCTTCTCTACTCAGCTATATTTCCCAGCCCCCAGCCAGGAATACAACAGGAACTCAGTAAATGTTTATTGATTGTGTGATCAAAGGAATGAACAGATGAATGAATGAATGATTACAAATACACTCACATTTAACATACTTAACAAGTGCTATTATGCATTTGTGGGGTTAAGGAGCCATTGCGTCTTCCTCTATTCTATTATTCCTTTTCATTTGTCTCCTATTCCTTTTATTTTTTTTAAAGATTTTATTTATTTATTTGTCAGAGGGAGAGAGAGAGAGCGCGCACACAAGCTGGGGGAGCAGTAGGCAGAGGGAGAAGCAGGCTCTGCACCAAGCAGGGAGCCCGACATAAGGCTCAATCCCAGGACCCTGGGATCATGACCTGAGCCAAAGGCAGACACTTAACCAACTGAGTCACCCAGGTGTCCCCCTTCTATTTTAAATTGCAAGGTAGTCTGATTTAATTTAAAATTCTCCTTTGTAATAACACGTGCGCCTCTGTGAAAGTGCTTTTATTGTGCCCAGTTTGCTGTAATAATTGATTTAAAACACACACACACAACAAAAATCAACCAAATAGAACTATGATATAAATTTCACCTTTTTTCCTTTACATTCCTTAGTAATATGCTATTCATCTTAACAAGGCGATTCAAAATTTTTCTTTAAGTTCTATTATTATTCCTAAATGTTAAATTGTCAGTGGTATCCCTCCTGCTTCCTACTAGATTCCTGCATCCTTTCCCTGTTTCTTCACGGTGAATGAAACACAATATGCCTGTATATGACTGTATATTTTGTCTGTTTACTGGCACATGAATATCCTTGAGGACAGGAAAAGAACTGGTGGTGTGTGTGTGTGTGTGTGTGTGTGTGTGTGTATGTGCGCGTGCATGCGTGCGCGGGCACGCACTTCCCTGGATTGTTCTCCATGGAAATCTCCCACATGGGAAAAGAGCCAAGGAGAGCCCGAGGACTTCCCTGACCCTGAGCCAAGGGTGTGGTAAATGTGCTCACCATAACCAGCTGGATGCTTAAAGGGAAGGAGTGGGAAGGAGGAAGGGGAAAGCTAGTAATAAGTGTTGAAATCTTTTACTTGGGAGACAATAATCTAAGAATCTAACCTTTCTGCAATATTTAAATATTTTGCAAAGACCTCTCAGGACTAACATATTCTCAGGTGACACCTCTAAGACCAGCCAGAGCACTAAGATCTACCAAGGTTTATATGAACTTGACCCATTAAGGAGGAATCACTAAAGGAAGTTTGGCTTTTTCTTTCACTGATGTAGTTTAATTATATCTCCAAGATAAGTTATAACCTTTAGAATGTTTCCACCCCTACCCTACTGAAATCTCTTCAAAAGCCACGCGTGAATCTTAAGCTGCAGAAGACAGTGGCCCTTTCTTAGATCAGAATATTGGTGACTACTCTGTAGCACTTGACACCGTTAGACATTCCTTCCTTAAATACTGAGTTCCCAGCTCAAAATCAGACACACAATAGAAAATAAGTAAAAGCTCTTCTTCCTAGGAAGTTCCTCCCCTCTTAGCTTCTTTGATACTTGCCTCTCTTGGTTTCCAGCTATAATTCTGATAGCTCAAATACCTTGAGATCTATCCTCTATCCGATCTTCCAGGCCCAGATGAAGCATCTTCTCCCCCGTACGCTTCCCACTTTTCCAGTGTCAAAATTAATTCCTCTCTCCTTTGTGTTCTCATAATCCTTTGTTCTACTCCTGCTACGACACTGATCATGATCATGCTTTGGACTTTAGTTAACAGAGGACCTATTTTACAACCACACCTAAGTTTTCCGCTACTTGGAAAGGGGACCACACTTGCTTTTATCAGTACGTACCTCTAGGACCAAGCACAATGTTTTGCACATTCCTGGCTACTAAAGTTGTTAAACTGAACAGAATCTTTAACTCCTTCCTGTTTCCCACCCCTCCATTGCCAATCACAGACCAAAACCTGTAGACAACTTAATTCCGCCTGTCCCCTCCTGTGTATTCCTATTTCAACCAACTCCGTTTACAACCCAATAACCTCTCATGGAGACTATCCCAATAGCTTTTAACTTCTCTACCTCCAGGTTTCCTACCTCTTACCTATACGGTGAAGTGAGGTATATTTCAAAAATATAATCTGATCATGTTACTCCTTGACTCAAAATGGGTAAAGGTTCTCTGATGCCCACCAAACTAATGTGCTAACTACACATTGAAGGCCCTCTACACACCAGATCTCTCGACACCATTCTTTCTGTTTCTTCCATGTCTCTTCCTCACTTAACAAACACACCATGTTACTTTTCACTCCATGAGGACACCCACACCATCCACTTGTTTCTTTGCCTATGTGGATATAATTCTCTCCACCTGTCAAAACGTTGCCCATCCTTAAAGCCTTCTTCAGGAAAGACTTCCTGATCCCTAAGCCCTTCCCCCTCACACACCCACAAGAAAGTGCATACGATTTCTTCCTCTGAATGGGCAACACACTTTACTGACACATCTCTGGGGATGCTACTGAAGCTTTCTTCTATCCAAGTCACGTACATGGTAGTCTCGTCTCTCTTTTAGATTTGATAAGCAACCTAAAGGCTAAAATGCAGCCTTCCTCATCATTTTATTCCTCCAACCACCAGAACACTAAATTGCATATGGCAGAAATGTCATAAATATTCATTGAATTTAACCTAACTGAAGCTTTTACAAATAGCCAAAAAAGCTCAGGTTCCATGTAAGAAGGATGGGCGCTCAAGCCAAGTTAGTGCTGGCATCTGTGCTGATTGGTGTTCTCAAAATTTCCACTTAAGGCTGATGACAGAATTAAGCTCTGCTACAGTCAATGAATAATTTATTTGTGCACAAAACATTCTGTTAATGGAAATCTTTTTATGGCTCAAGATCTAAAATATATTTACTGCCCTATGGTTATTAAATGTTTGCTTTAATCATTAGTACACAAGGTAATGACAAATGATAATTATAGGATCATTATATGCTCTTAAACTGATTTAATCAAGAGTATCTCTTCTAAAATTCAAAAACTCCTCAGTGGATGGGAGTGGATTACACTGGAACCCGCCAACTCACTGCCACCATCAAATTTAAGAACCTACGGATTTTGTTGTTAGAAACACCACCAATTGGGGGAATAACTTTAGATTCAAACAGCTAATACATTTTTATTTTAATTTTCATACTCAAGTAAAAAGCCCACTGCTTCCCTGAAGTTGACTGCTCCAACCGAGTACATCACAGCAAAGGAACAGTGCGTGTGTTTGCGCATCCCCTAGATTTTCCAGCCTGCCAAAAACTGTTCCTTTGCTGTGCTATTTCAGCAAGTCGTGAGATGACAATGATTATGCTCCTCAAAAGGAAAATATCGCTATTTTCCCCCTGTTTTTATTTTTGGATGCTGAAAGGCACACTTCTGGCTGCTGTGAGTACTCTGACAAGTCCACATGTTCCTGAGGAGGTGAATTCGTGGGGGATTTTGGCAGAGGTAAGGTTGAGAAAACCTAAAACTATCCTGAGCTCTTGGGAAATATTTAAGGACAGCAAAAAGAGGAAGACTCGGGTCTTCCAGTGAATTCCTGTTTCCAACTATCAAACCTCATGGAAAAAGAAAAGTCAAGTAGTATAAAACATATGCTTTTTACCTACTTTTATCTCAAATTCAACTAGTTTACAATCAAGTTCATCACCCTATTACTGAAACCAGTTTCTGTCTTTACTTCTCTTTTCCTATTAAAAGCAGCATTCAAACTCCCAGTCTCAAAGCCTTGTGTCATCACGGACAGCTTCCTCCTGCTCCCCTACCCCCGGATTGCACACACACACACACACACACAAATGCACATGTACACACACACACACACACACACATCTCCTAAACCCAATCAGCCGGCCCTGCATTGGCTCCCTGCTCACCATCCCTTATATTATCTGTGATCTGTCAATCCTTATTGCCACCCTTCCAGTTCAGGCCTTCCACACCTGTCCGAGATCCCACTGCACAAAATCAGATCAGAAGGTACTCTGGGTCAAACTGGCAAATTCTCAAAGGACAGGTCTAGGCACAGCATCCTCAGGTATATGGAATCTAGGGATAATGAGCAGAGGCAGTGACCTGTGGAAGTATCAGAAGAGTCCCAAGGAAAACAATTTGAGCAGAAAGTAGCCACAAGGGTACCATGATGCATACCTGGGAAGTCAGAAACTGAGGGAGAGACTGTAGAAGTCAAGTCAGAAAGAATCCCCTGAACCTGGGTTCGAGTGTACACTGAAGTTTTCTAAAAGTAGCTTTGTCTGTGACAGAAGTGTAGGAGGAGACCTAAAAGGCACACCATGAGGTGACAGCTCTTGTATAAACTCATCTAAGTGCCTCTTAAGTGGCTTCTGTGCTTTCAGGGACTCTTGCACCTGCACACCCCACCCTCACACTACCCCCTGCAACCCACACCCCATCCTCATTACTACCCCCGGACACCCCTCTCACCACTACCCCCCGATACCCCACCCTCATTACTACCCCCAGACACCCCACCCTCATTACTACCCTGCATCCCACTCTCACCACTACCCCCCTATACCCACCCTCATTACTACCCCCCCATACCCCACCCTCATTACTACCCCGGGACACCCCACCCTCATTACTACCCCCTGATACCCCACCTTCACCACTACCCACCAATACCCCACCCTCACCACTACCCCCCAACACCATCCAGCACAACTGGACTGGATTCATCTTCCTAATGTGCAGTTCTGATTGTGTCTCTCTTCTGCTCAAAAATGTTCAGGGCCTTCCCACCACGACAGACTAAATTAAATGCATACCCTCCGTCCCTGAGTCAAAGACAGCTGTACCCCACATTCACAATACATTTACACCTGTATCTCCCAGGAAGCCTCTACTTTAGAGGCCATGTTTTATTTTATCTCATTAAACCTTTTCACAGGTCAATCATTTTTTGTTCCCATGGTCAAGACAAGGACAATGAAATGTCCTTGTCAGGGGAATAAAGGGGTTTTTGTTCTGTTTCATTTGTGGGGGAGAGTATTGTTGTTATTCCACATAGAGAAGATTTTTTTGCATTCAAAAATATCACTGAAAAAACCACAAAATTTATTCTTACGGCTCTGCTCTGGATATTTAATAAGTATCAGACTTGCTGACTCATCTCACTAATATGATTAAAATTAAATCTGCGCCCAGGTATAAATTTGCAGTCCCCAAAATGAATTTTAAAAGAAAACTCACAGCCAAATATTTTTATTGAATTCAACAAATATTTATTGAATATCTACTATTTTTTTCAATCACCATTTTCAAGGCTGAAGAGGACACCCACAAAATAATGACACGGCCTTTGCCCTCAAGCAGCTTACAGGGTGGCATGTGAGAAAAGCTTCACAGAAATCACTTTAATATAAAGCATAAAAATCCATACAAAAAGCAGTGTGAGAGGGATTCATTAAGGGGATTCAGAGGGAAATGGGGTAAAACGTGAAGATGGGTAATACTGAAATAAAATAGTTAACCAGATTCTCATTATCAGTAAAGTGCAATCAACCAAAAAACAATAATGCAAATAACAGATGAGGCAGAAAAATGCAAAGGTAATTTGCCTTTTACAATTCATGGATGAGAAGTCAATGTGATATCAGGTTCAAAAATTAAGATCTTTAAGTGGGTGATTTTGGCCAATATCCACTTTAGCAATTTATTATGAAAACCATCCAAGAGAATCAGAATCTCAAAGACCACTCTTCATCTATGGGGATGCTCTCTGGAGTCTGTGAGACTCTCAAAGCAGGGAGAGTGACTGGGTGAACGAGACAGTATCATCAAGGAAGGTAAAGTTACACTGCCTCCGACATTCCCTGTGAGACCTGATTCTTCTCCAAAACCTCCATATAGCTTCTATTTCCTTTTCTGATTCATACTGAACAGAATATAGTGACTGTATCAGCAAAGCTCCAATATTTGAATACTGGCAGTCAACCAGACCGGTGACCTGGCAGCGAGTGATATGCTATCTAAAGTTATGGGCACCAGAAAAGTCTGCTTCTGTGACTCACTAGTGCCGTGACTTTGAGCAAATCACTCAGTTGTAGCCCCCTGAGCCTCCGATTCCTCTTAAGCAAAATAAAATGTGAGTGGTATGTACATAACAGTTATTGCCTAAAGCGAGGTAATGTAACGTGGAAGCATCTGTAAACTGTATAGCATTACGCAATTGTAGTTCACGTCACCAGAGAAACAAGGAATATAATTACCCGGTCCTACTGTGTAGGTTTTCAGTGGAGAGTCGAAGATGAGGGGTTTACCCCCCACAACCACCCTTCAGTGCAAGCTGAAGTCAGGAGGCAAGAAGGATAGGCAGAAGGGAATACTATGAAATGATGTAAAAGCAACTCTCAGTCGGTTTTCTGACGACTAAAAAGACGCTCATGGAACAAAATGTGCTTTGTTCCTACTGTTGGTTTAATTAACGCTTGTTCACTGAATGATGAATACATGAAGGAGTAAAGTATTGAATGTGGGAATGAATGAAGGCGTAGCCAAGAGAAATGCATGAAGAACCTGAGGTCTCAGGTGCGTGACAAGTGTGAACGAAATAATTTGGGAAAAATGAACCCATGTGGCCCAAGAAGCTAACGGTAATGGGCTCCATTCACACAGACCCTAATGGCAAAAGAAACAGCAGTCCTGGTAAGCAGAGATTGGCTCTAGGCTTCCTATCATTCCGGTAATACTCATTCCTAAATACTGACACCTTCTTCAGTCACCTAAAAATGTAAAGGACCCGAACAGAAGAGCTGTATGCATCTGAAGAGCTATAAAAAGGACCCCCACATAAAAGGAAACATTTCGAAGGCCACAGCGCATTGAAGCTCATAAGGTCTACTCTGAGTTCTATGTGATAGCTGCAAAAATTACATCAAACCCAGCAGAGAGTGAATCTAATTTGCAACTTTATCAAATCTTTACAAAATCTGTGGAAATGCATCCAAATAGAATGGATTAAAAGTTTCCTCACTTTTATTTTCCATCTTTGTCCAAGTAATGATATATATATTTAAATTATTTATTTTATTATTTTATTTTATTATTTATAAAATAAATTTGGATTTCAATAACTTCTGGGTCCAAAAATTACTAACTATAATGACTGTGTAATTCTCAGCTAAGTAATTAACTCCCAAATTAAGAATATGGGATTCTTAATTTTTACTCTAAAAAGATTGAGCACTTCTAGTAGCATAGAGCCCAACTCACAGAACACGTTAAGAATTTTCACTGTCCTTCTTAACTTTTCCTCAGCTGAAAGAAGAAATGCCACTTACATAGTTCTTTTAAAAAGGTTTCATTTATTTATTGGAAAGAGAGAGAGCACAAGCAGAGGGAAGGGCAGAGGGAAAGGGAAAAGCAGGCTCCCCAATGCAGGGCTCGATCCCAGAACCCTGAGATCATGACCTGAGCCAAAGGTGGACATACAACCAACTCAGCCACCCAGGCGCTCCACCACTTACATAATTCTTAAATAATTTCATCTGATGCAATAAAAGAATATAAATCTGAGCACATTGTTAAAGGTCCATAGTCCAGCTAGTATTACCTTAAAATGAATGATTTCAAGACAAATCAAAAGCATTGGCTACACGAAAGAAAATGGCAACAAGCAAGGAGCAATAATATTGATAAAAAGATAAAGTCATTGGTTTTTACTATATTTTACAAAAAGTGTCATAAGAGAAAGGTCATCCTAATGGTGAGAGTTTTCCTTTCTTGGAAACTGTTTTCTATTTACCACCAATTCAGGGTGGGGAAATTGGGCAAATTTATGTATTATTTGAAAAAAATATCCTCACTTGGGCTAATGGACAAAGTCAGGTTCACAGACAAGGTCAGGGAGAGACTGCTCATTATACTCAATGCGGCCATTATAAAAAAACCATACCAATTTCATATGAAGTGTTTCCTAATCGAAGTATTTGGTTTAATTGAAAAAACGTACCCATCTCTATGAGTTCTGTCCTCAATGACCAGCTAAAGAATCAGTCTCATGATTAATAAAATGTTAAGTATTTTTACGTTTATATAATGACACAACTACCATTACCACTACTAACTATCCTCATAAACACTAATAGTTATTGAGCCCCTACTACCTGCCAGGAGTTTAATCCTCACATAATATTATGAATTTATTTGACTAAAAAAAAATAATTATTTTAAAACACAGTGACCCCAATGAGCAGACTTTTAAGCAAAGGTTCCCAGAACTCACAGTGTGATAAACAAGAAAGCCAACTGTAGTCAATGTCCAGGCCATGTGTATTCTCAGGCAGCACTCACAGAGCATAATCTATACAGCCTCCTAAACATCCCTGAAGTTGGGTCCCACCAGTCGAAATTTAACTGTAACACTGTGGGCGTACTTTGCGAATAATTGTAAAAGCCAAACTTGTGAGTACATGGAGAATTAAGTGTTGCAGACAAAGACATTTAGGTTAGTGGTGCAAAGTATTAATTTTCATTTTCTAACATCTATTATAGCTATTGAAGAATTAGAGTTTTGCTTTTGAAACTTTTTTTTAACGTTTCTCTTCTTTTTCGTTTCTCTTTTTTAACGTTTCTTTCTTTTTCATCTAACCGACTTATATCCCTTTAATTATCCTTTTTTTTTTTTTCCCCTGAATGGCACCACATGCCCATAACAATGTAAATTACTGCTCACAAATGAATCTTGGGTCACGAGCCTTACAGACAAAATGAAAAGATGTCCTGGGGTTTCCATGCTTGATATTTATTTCTACACTCACTGAATACTCAAAAGCCACACTAACAAATCAAGTTCCAGGGCAGTTGTCTCAAGGGAGATCATTTCAGACAAGCCTAAAGCAGGTGTTGGCATCATATGAATTACGCAACCCTATCCCTGAAAAACCACCTGACCTCATCATGTCTTAAGATGCTCATGGGTGAAGCAGACACTGTTCGCTTGGTTTCAAAGTCTGCTCCCCAAATGATTAGACACTTCTCTTATTCATTATCATCCATCAGGTTTTTAAATAGCTTCAGTTCATTCAGAGGAAAATTAAATAAAAAGCTGTATAATTTAGAACTGTATATAAAATTTAGAAATTCAGAAACTCAAATCTTGTGACCTGGACTAGAAATACAAACCTTTTTCCAAATTTTCTGTTACTGTATAAAGGGTTAATTAAAGCATGAGTTTGCCTGGATTAAAAAAAAATTACCAAACCTTAAAATCAGTATCATTTAGACTTCTGATGCCAAAAATCTGTTTGACAGAGCAGGCTTTACTATACTGACATTTTAGCAGTAGCCAAAGTCCTGTTCCCACTAAATTCTGTCTTGGCAGCACCAGTAATTTGCTAAAAGCCTAAATTCCTCTTGGTTAGGAGTTCTCTACCTCGAGAGCTTTCCACAGAAACATAGTGCAACAAGGAAGTTGAATTGAGCAAGACTCTAAGGTTTCTATTCTTATCACAGAAACCAAGCTTTCTGTAAAATGAGAATGGTTTAAATAAAGAGAGATACTAACTTACTCAAAACGTTCATTAGATTTTAGATTTGAATGTGATACGATACAGTACAATTACACATAAATATCTCACTCACAGTAAAATCTGATATTATCACATTACCTCAAGATTTCAACAAGCAAATAATTACTAAAATAGTAAATAAAAGTATCTGGTTCCAAACTACAAGTGACAACATTTTCTAATTTTCTCATCTTCCTAACTGGTACGTTTCCAGAAATATTGTAAAAACTTACAAACATGTTCATTTAGATAGCATCCCCAACATCTTTCACAGGTAGTGAGGGCCTCAAATCATTACTGCCAAAATTTCACATAAAGCTTAATATTTTGCTTAAAAGATCTTTCCAATAATTTTGAAATGAAAGCATATAAAAAGCACTTGACTCAACTTACCCAGCAGCTGAATGTTAATGAATTGGTAAAAGAGTGTTCCAACCAAATCAATTCACTTAATTTTTCAAGTGGATCTCATTACCATCGTCTTTTTAAAAATTCAAAGACTCCACCTAATGAGGAAAGGAAAACAAAAACAAAAACAAATAGTTTTTAAACCAGCGAAGCATTATGGGATCGATACATTAATAACACAGAAATCAAAACAAGATTCTAATTAAATCTTCTCCTAAGTTACTGTGCTTCTTAAAAGTATAAAACAACGAAAGCATCTGACAATTAAAGTAAATTTTCCAGTTTTGGATAAAATTAATGTTCAAGCACAGAGAAAACAGTAAAATAACACAATAAATGTGAGAGCAGAAGAGTTTACTGTCAGTACTGATTGGCACACAGAAGCAATGGCTATATCATGTCAGTTAGGATATGTAAAATTAGATGTGAGAAAAAGAGGCAACTGATTGCTTTGGAATTCAGTTCATTGATTCCTATTAATTTACCAATGCAATGCAAATGTGTAGGTTGCAGTTCCTTAAAGCAGTTAAACTCTAGTTACATATAAGCTCTGTTGAGGAATATAAACTAATACTTAAGATCAATCATTTGGAGAGAATTCACTGGCATGATTTTCGAAATCATTCTCAGAATGCTATACCTGGCCTCCCAAAGAAAGTGTTTATTCTACTAAAGACCCATCAACAGCTTAATTAGGTTTATAAATAACATCAGTTAATTCCATTCACTTTACCAGAAGACACACCTTTTCTAAAGCCTAAATATTAAATTACTATCTCAGCTCCGAGAGAAAGTTTGAGAGAAAGCAAGCTGTATCTCAGCTGATGAGAGCCTAAAATAAATGGGATGCTGGAGGGCTGAGCAGAAGAGTAAGATACAAATTTGGACGGCATCCAGCTACTTCCAAATCAAGTCTCCCCAGGGCAGATTTAGTATGTTTTAAAGTCCCAGAACATCAAACCCAACCATATTCAAGTGAAAAATCAAAAACCTATCCCAAAGCCATAAACACATGATTTTTAATCATAAAATTTGGAATTAGCCACATACTGCCACTCCTCTCTAATCCTGCCACACATATTAGTAAAATTAATTTAGCTAATCTCAATATTTAAAAAAGGTTAAAATAGATTTGCTATCCACTATTAGAAGGTAGATGCTCAAAAAAACACTAAAATCCTAAACCAAAACAAAACAAAAACGTTCCTAACAATGGAGAAGACAAATAGCAATAATTATACACACTAAGTAGAAATCCACAGTAGTCATGAGAAATACATTTTCACTTCCAAGACAATCTAATGTCTAGACTCTAGGCTTAACTGCTGTTCAAGAAATAGTTATCTAAAAAAACTCATGTGGATATGGTCTCAAAGACTTCTTCATTCTCAAATAGTCTTACCTATTATTGTAGGGTTCTTGCCATAACTACGGCAAGACAAAGGTCAAATGGTTTGGTTATTTTAAATTATTCTGGATCAACAAATACAGGCACCTAAAGGAGTTGCAAAATGATACAATACACCCATTTTTCACACTTGAACATCTAGACTGTGAAAATATTTTTGTACTTTTCTAGGCTTGGATGAAAGTTGCAAAGGCTCTTTCAAATAATGTTTGAAAGCTTGTTTTATAATATCGCCTCGGAATTACTGCCGTGATGGTTTTGCGCTAGTACTCGGTTTAGCAACTTATCCCTTCTGTTAGTCACTTTCCAAGGAAAAGTGAGGGCACTTCCCCTCAAGATGCAGCATGGCTTGAGGGTTCTTAAGAATCCTTTTCTCACTGATTTGTCAATGTATAATGTGAAACTGACCTGTACAAAAGTTTAGATCTACCACCCCTCTTCCTGTGTTTCTTTGTTTCTTAGAGTACTGCTTTCTTAAGGTATGTAGTTCTTGCCTCATAAAAGGACTTCAGTACTTGCGTGGGGCTAGTCATTAAGCCAGAATCACAAAAGGTCTTTCATCCAGAATCTAGCAAGTATGTTTTCGTTTCAATCTAACTATGCGTATCTGAGTGGCCAGTGATTTCAAATTACTTAGGAATTTTTCAGTGGTGGTATGGGCACCTCACATCAAACCTCAAAAGCAGCAAGTACAAAATATATTAGTCATCTGTATGGATGATTCAGTCAAATGACTGCTCCTAATTAGCACAGAAGATACGGATCTGCTGTCTGCATCACAGGTGAGCCTCATGTGTACAAACCAGAATACAACATTCTTTAGAAACGTTCATTTCCTTAGAAATGAACAATGACACCTAAGATAGGATAATAGGTTCCCTACAATTTCTATACCACACAGCAGTGCAATGCCTAAAATAATTTTATAACCTGATGAAAACAGTTGGATCTAAACCTTCTCTTTAATGTGTTTTTATTGCCTACCTCTACATATTAGGAAAAAGGAAAATACAAAACAAAACACCTCAGTCAGTGGTATTTTGGCTTCATCAGAAAATCTAAATACATCTGAAACTTTGTATTTCAGTTACGTAGTCTAAACAATGGAGTAATTTATCTAATATTTGCTAAATATCTAATTTAGCAATTACTAAATACTAATTTAGTAATTTATCTAATATTAGCTAAATATCTAATTTAGCTAATATTTGATCATGCTTGTCACCAACTGGTCTATCTTTATGCATAAAAACTCAGATATAGCCACAATGCTGAAGCAGAGTGACTTTCTCTAGCTGAATGGTTTACCTCATGTAGTATACAGGAACCATGCCCTTTGAGTTGACCAGAGCACTCCCTGAGAGTACTTTAGCTGTCTATACTGTTGCAACAGTGATACAGTAAACTTGCCCTTTTTGGAGCACTTTAGAGGAGCACATGGCACCCTGGAGTGAGCTTGTGAACTCTGATATCTGTACATCTCTGGACTAATCCTTAGTCCGTGTCCTGGCCATCAAACACCATCCTTCTATTGATGATGAGACTGAGACTCAGAAGGTCACAGTCATTTGCCCAAGGTCATGCAACTAGAAGGCAGATTTCCTGACTACTATTCCACTACTACTATTCCTTTTACAACATTGAGCTTCTTTGAGCACCAGCGACGCTAAAGATGCTTCTTAATATAGGATGGGAAGGAAATAAGGGAGGCAGTGAATGCAAAGTGAGCAGGAACAGACCGGCAAATAGCACAGGCTCCACACCACCCTCTTTATAAACCTAGTAAAAAACTGGCCAAGGAGAATAAGGAAACAGAATAACTTAAGACTGTTAGAGACCCAAAACATCTTGGCATATTTTGGCAGGGCTCCAAAATAACATTTGGAAAGCAGTACCCTAATAGCCAGAGTCAGTACTGCTGCCCTACTTAGCCATTTGTATTATTTTTCTCTAGAAATACATATCAACATTGAAGACATTTTTAACCAAAAAAAAAAAAGCCCTCAATCCCATCACCCAAACATAATTATTTACATTTTTTACAAATGTATTTATTTGCCCATGTAAGCATATTTTCACACAGACGCTCTCATAACACATAACAATGCATTCTGATTTTTTCATGCAATATTTCATAAACACATTCTACATTTCCATGTAACTCATATAGTTCTCATTTTTACTAGCCATATAATATTCCACAGTTAGCATAACTATGACTACTGTAAATAGTAGACTACTAGTCATTTCCTCAACCATTCCTCTGTGTGAGAACATTTAAGTTGCTCTCATTTATTTCCAACACTAGAGATAGTACTAATAGTAGAGATACTCTTCTTCCTTAAAATATTAACAGAAACGAGATTATTAAATCAAAGACTATGAGTATTTTTATGGACTCCATATTTATAGCCATATTGATGTTAAGAGATTGAAATCACCTATAAAGCTACCAACAATATCTGAGCATTCTACTTTCACAAAATTTCCTTACCTTTTTATGTGATTACATTTTTTTGGTTGTTTATTTAATGTAAAATGGCACTTTTGGGTTGCCTTTTTATACTAATGGTGACCATAATTACCCTCCCATTTAAAAATAATTTCATTGTCTTTCATTTTTAATGTAAAAATTACCTCTATCCATATAATTTGACTACATTTTGGTTCTGTTTTTTCTTCTGACTATATTCACTTCTCTACAAATTGTTCTGTATGTTTCTTTATCTTTAGATCTTTAGCCATTTAACATATCTGGCGTGTATTTGACAAATTCCAAGTTATCCAAGTACCATTCACTAAGCTTGCTATATTATATTTTATGTGTGTACTGTACCATAATGGGTCCATTTTTGGGCTTCCCACTTTGTTACACTGATCTACATGGAAACTTTGTTCAGATTGAGTAAATATAATGTAACTGGCATTATCTTACGAACTTGCTGTTCATGTGTTGGGCAGTTTAAGTTACCATTGTTGTTTATAGTATGTTTGAGTCTACAGTAGGGCTACATTCTATGCCTTGTTCTCTTTTTTAAACACTCCTTGATATGTCCTTATGTGCACATAGAGACTTGCAAAATTCTCACCCATTTTTCCCAGATTATATTATCTAATTAAGTGTAATAGTTGCCTTCCATACTCAGCCATACCCAAAAAAATCCCATTAAAAGTTTTAATAGAATTGTGTTGAATCACACATAAGCATCCTCTCAATATTTTGTTTTGCCATGTAAAAAAAATAGTGTGTTATTGTGCATCTCTACGTTTATTACATTTTTACATTCAATAAATATTTGCATTCTACAAAATTCTTGGTTCTGTGTCTTTCCACATTTCCATTTCACTTGCTTAGAAATACTTAATTTCAGCAACTGAATTGTGTTACTTCCTCACAAGATCCCCTGCACAGTATCTTTTACGAGTAGGCAAACAGTGATTAAATAGAAAAGTGTCAGTTCTAGCTTAAATAAAACATCTTAATTGCCTCAACAAAGATGAAATTAAACTACACAAATGACACAACCACCATAAAATAATACCCCACGCAACCACTTTACTTTCTTAGTATATTTACAAGACACAGCCTCAAATTTATTTAAAAAATAGCTGAACGGCTGAGATAAACGTTTATCCTCCTCGCTCTCCAACCCAACCAATGTCTCTCATTTCTGCTATCTGCGAACTAGGTTCAAAGATTGAGCAAAACCAACAGAGAAATGCAAATAACTTAAAATTATAATAACCTTTCAAACGTAAACTTGACTAGGGGCTTCTGGGTGGCTCAGTCGGCTAAGCATCTTCCTTTGGGCTTGGGTCATGATCTCAGGGTCCTGGGATGGTCCCCGCTGAGCAAGGAGCCTGCTTCTCCCTTTCCCTCTGCTGCTTCCCCCACCCCTCACTCCCCACCCCCCACTCCCTCCCGTGTTCCCGCTGCTGTCTCTCTCTTTCAAATAAGTAAATGAATCTTTTTTAAAAAACCCATGAATTTGAGAATATCGTACAAATTGTTGTACATTTAACTGAGTCTATGTGTTACCTTCCTTGATGCAACAAACCTAGGGACTCTCAAGGAATCTTATATTTTATAAAACGTATAAGTACCTGAAGAATTCTAGACACTGCAGTGAAAGGGAAGTAAGGGCAAATAGAAGAAACGGGAGGCGAAACACCAGGAATATCTGCACAAAGGTAGGCAAATAAGGACAGAAGCTATTTTTTCATCCACACTGTGAACGTCACACTCTGTGTCAAGTTGAGTGAAAGCATGAGTGATGTGCCTCTCCAATTTCCTGAAGAAAGAAACACATAGAAAATGTGGCAAATATTTAATCTGAGCCTTGTTTCCTGAAAGACTGCAAGATGCCCACAAATTTTCTTTCCCAGAGTTCAAAATAGCAAGCTGAGTGGGTGTAAGCACTTCAAGTGCAAAAAGAAAAAAAAAAAAAAAAAAAAAGAGGTAACTAAGGAAAAGGAAATCATACTTTTTGCTTCTCAGTATGAGAATTCTAAAAGTAGCCAGTTAAAGGGATTTGAATGATTTGCATCTAGAGTTGTCTTGAATCAGAACATACAGTCCTGATTCTTCACCAGGGCCCTCTGGTCACTTTTAAAGGCTGCAGATTCTCTGTAAAGACTAATTTCCAGCCTCACTGTTACAGTAAGAGCAGACAGTTTCACTCCGATAGAGCCGGGTACCTAAATGACTACAGTACGACACCGGCAAAACGGAGAGTTCAAGGTTCCTGGGGTCTCTACCCTTCCCAGGGAGAGAAACCTTCCTCAACAATGCTTTAAAAACTGTAATATACTTATGAGTCACCAGAGAAGTTTGTTAAAATGTGGATTCTGATTCTATTGGTCTAGATGGGATCCAACTTGTGCGAATTCTCTGGTGACGCTGATGCACTGGTCTGAGGTCCCCATTTTGAGAAGAGTGGTTCCAGTCTGTAACACCGGTTCACTAACAGCCAGACAACAGAAAAACAATCAACCAAATAAGAACATTTGCAAGGTGTCTAATACTGTGCTAGCTGTTGTAAGGAATAATAAAGTAGACAATAACCAAGCACGGAGCCAACATATAAAAATTATTTTAAAAGGTTAAGTGCTAAATGCTAAAATGTGTGGTAATGATTCTAAGCATGACAGATGTTGAGAACAGGAAGAGTTATACAGAGGCTAGAATAGTGGCAAACGGCTTTGCAGAGCAGGCTGCACTCGGTTAGGCCCCAGGTTTGGGGTGGTGTGGACAGAGAGAGAACAGGACCCCAGGAAAGGCAATGCTGGAAGGGACACCGAGAGTTCTGAAAAGAGAAAACTGCAGTGCACCTGCTTTGTGGGTGTAGATATTATCATTTGAAATTTTAACTTGAATTCACTTTTAAGCAGGTGAGAGGAACTTCTGACTTTGTTTAAAATGTGTAAGTTTGGGAATGAAAATGCTATTCCAGGGCAGTAGAGATATGGGTAGATTTAACTGAGTCTTATGCAAATTTTCTCCACTGGCAACAGCAGCAATATTATTGATGACATTTTAGATTTAAGCCTGGTAGCAAAAATTACCATTTTTACCATATATATGTATATGCATATGTATGCCTTTGATAAACATATGTCTCTAATGATTAACAATTTTAAAAGCACTGGAATGTAACTTTTCACTACAATAGAATTAATAGTCTTCTGTTATTTGGAATGTCGAATTTTACTTTTATTATAAAAATAAACACTTTTTTCTTCTATAAAATACTTTTAGATGGCACATACCCACACACACCCTCAGCTCTAGCATTACTCTTCCCTTTCCTCCCACACTGGCTGACAATGGGAAGAAAACACATCCAGACACAGAATGAAATTATTAATGAGTTATACCTTAGTTGTTTTTTAAATCTCCTTAGAAAGTTTTTTTTTCCTGCTGACCTNCAATATGTCCAATATATTTCCCAGTGGGGTTAACAGAAAAAAAAAAAAAAACCAGAAAATTGCAAAAGGCAATATAAACATGAAAACTAGATCTCTAAACTTTTTTTTTTACTGAAAAATATTACGGGGAAATGGGGTACCTGTAAGCTGCAGGAAGGAAGGGAAGCAGCTGAAAGAGAAACAGTACATTTTAGCACTCCTGGGTCGGGTCAACAATCTTACTGAGTTCCAGTTCCATTTTTGGAACTACCAACTTCATCTTATCGTAAGCCATAAGAAATGATACGTGGAATACTGGCAAATACTATATTTCCTATTAACGTTAAAACCATAACTATGGTTTAACCACAGCTTCTCTCCCTTCCATGTTCCTGTCTTACAAAACTTCCCTGCTTGCTGGCAGGTGGAATTTAGGAATGGATTATGGCAAAACTCTGCAATTTCAAAGTATCTAGACTTGAATGTTTAAAAAATACATGTATCAGGAAAGCTGTGCTAAATGAGGCCCTAGCATTCAGGATGCACCAAAGGATTTACTTATCCCCCCAATCTAATACACACCCACACCCCCCCACACACAAACACTCATTACTGACAAGAAAATGATATTACTACGAGGGCACCTAATTGTTGCCCATGAATGGCTTGCAAAAGAGAATGCAGTCATACCCTAAAAAGACTGAAGTTTGTCTTCTACAAATCTTTTCCCCTTTCTGCTCTGAACCTTTTCAGGTGTCCTCCCCTAACTAGGTCACGGGATCATGCAGGCTGCATTCCCCAACTACTGCAAAAAAGACCTAATAATCATTTTCAGACTTCACTGCCAAAAATGTAATGTGTTCTCATTAGGGAAAACAACACATAAACCAACCAACCTTGGGACATTATAAAACTTCATAAAAAGAAATAAATAATGGTTGATGAAGAGACATATTTGGGGGGAATGGGTTTTACAACAATAGATGCAAGAACCCCCCCCCCCCCCGTGGGAAATGCTATTATTAACCCTATTAAGATACAGTGCAAGGGACCTTGTCACCTAAACTAGAACAAGATATGGTCTGCTTTCAGTTTTCTGAGGCAATTTCTACATGAATCAAATTGGCCCTTCAGAAGACAGCTCATCAATGAGAAACTCTCCCTCTCTCTCTCTCTCTCTCCCTCCCTATCTCTCTCCCTCCTCCCCCCTCTCTCTCTCCTTCTTCCTCCCTCCCTCTCCCTCCCTCCCTCCTGGGTCTGGCCTTTTCTTTAGTTATAAGGCATAGTCCTGTTATTACCTCCCTCAGTATCTATTATTACAATCCTCTGTGTTTACGTGTCCACCTGCTTTTAGAAAATTACCAATAGATACTACTCGAAGTGACAGCAGTTAAATTTGCAACAGCACAGACTTCTCACTATAAGCCTGGAACCATGGTGGAAATCGCTTCAGTTGAGAAAGATTTCCTGAGCCAGAATTTTTGTCCTCACTAACCAGGCTGCCAGGCCTAGATCAAATGAAGGTCAATGCAATGTCCCCAGAGAAAGCTGTTCAACTCGCCCGGTCGGTTCCCCTGAGCCCTGCCAAGGAGGCCCTTGGGTCTGATGGGCTGCCCTGGCAGAGCTGGTGTCTTCCCCAGGCAGAGAGTCCCCCACCCCCACCAGGACGACACTGAGCACCAACGCCAGCAAAGCAAAGCTGAGCAGCTGGGGGCAGCCACTTGTGGGTGACAGAGGCAGGCTCCCTCTGCCGTGGGAGTGTTAGAAAGCTCTGATGGTGGCTTGAGCTGTCAAAGTGTATACTGCGAGACAGAACATCCCTCCTGGCATTCTGGGCGAGTAAACCCCGGCCAGGGCAACAACAGCCTGGCCCGAGGACAGTCTGCTCCTCACATCAAAGCCGGAGGCCCTGGGAGGCTGGCCAGTGGCCAAAGATGCAAAGAGCAGCAGGGGAGTGTGTTGCCTTAGGACAATGGCAAACTGGGATGTGGTAGAGGCTGTAAATTCCAAGCACTGGGGAGGTCTGCTCAGAGATTTCACCCTCTCCTGTCAGGGCTGGGATTTAATTTCCTTTGAAGAAAAAAAAAAAAAAAAGGAAAGAAAGAAAGGAAGAAAAAGAAAAAAAAATATACATTCCCAAAAGCAGACACTGCAGCGCAAGCTAATGCACTCTGGTCCTTCTCAGCCTGCAGCCACTGTCTGAAACAATACAGCTAAGTGAGATGTGACATGCTCCCGTTCCTCTTATTAGGGCATTAAGTCTAAGGGGTAATTAAGATCATTTAAATGCAAGCATCACTGCTCCATTGCTAATATCCCCCCAGATCGTTCCCATCAGTTCTGTTTAATTAGAGGAACATCACTCGTTAATGATAACCTGACAGTTTTGTTTATTTGACAGGACACAGCACAGAGTCTCAGTTTGGGTAACCAGAACTGAAGGTGAAGCATCAAACTCTCGGTCACAAAGATGACTCAGCTCTTGGACCTGAGAGGTTGTACCCGGAAAAGTTTACCACTTGCTCAGCAGACATGGGGTTAATTCAAGAATCATCTTCTAGCCTCCTCACTTTGTGGGACAGCTTTTCGCACAAAAACATAAAGAAAACCAACATTGAAAAAAAAAGTCTGTAAGAGAGTAGAAGAAAAAACTATCAGTCACTCTCCGTCTCGGGGTCTTACAGTGGGATTCCCAGGGACAGGGATAAATGCCCTAAGGGTCCCTGAGCCCTATCAGGGAAGCAGCAAAGGCAAATGTGGCAAACCTCCGCCTCTGGAGAGACGGGGCACCATCATGAGAATCCTCACTGCATACCGGCTCATTAGAACAGAGAGGACCTTGTGAGTTTTCCTTTCAGAGGAAATGAATAGGAGTTGAGATCACTCAACTCTAATCCACCCTGGACCTCAGGGTGAGCCTCTGGGCAGCACATGCCCCGTTTAGGCAGGCCCCGCGTGTCATCCCCAGTGCATGCTGGGGGTGGAAGAGCTCCCAACTCCTTGCTAATCCCGTGTGGGGAAGGCCAAGGTACAGAGTTTTACTTGATTGCATAAAATGTAGAGCTATTTTCAGCTTCTGAATCATCATTCTGGCTGTTTCACCCGCCTTAAACCATGTTACAACCCTTTAAAAATATCTTTCCTATTCAATTTTCACGTATTTTCACATAAGCAAACACTTAAAGTCATCCTGGTAAATTTCAAAAAGATGAAACCATGACATGGAAGAAAAAAAGAAAAAGACTGAAAAGAGTTTTACAAATATTTGCAATTGAAAATGGTCACCATTGCCATGGTGGTGGGTCAAGCTCCACACTTTCTTCCGTGATCTTCAAGCCCTTTATAAAAACCCTGGACAATTAACGCTTAGCGGGACTTCAGTGCCTGAGGACACAAATCGATTTAGTTTTAGTCACACTTCTAAGAGAGGAGAAACATTAAATAATGGAAATAAAAAAGCTGCTAACTGATATAGGAAGAACCTAAGCTATTTCTGTAATAACTCCCCTGGGATTTATGCTGGAAATTATAAAAACAGGATGTTTTGTTTGTTGTTCCTCATAGAAGACTACCAAACCAGCATAAGACTACAAAACACATCAAAATTACAAATCTATGTGAAGTTTCTAGTATTAAAAAAGCCAGATGGAATTTTTATTCATGTATTTAAAATTTTTGCTCTATGAGGGATGACCTCTGGAAACATGCTTCTTGTTTTTATGAATGCCAAAAGGGAAACAGTTACATAACATAATTCTGCAATGGTCCGGCATCCTAGTGCAGAGAACTTAATCTTCAATAAGGGATAGTCACACATGAGTTTTCACTGCTAAGACTTCTTATTTTTAAAATTAACATGGATTAATTCATGGTATCTGGATACCTGTCCCATTTAGTTAGAAGCTAATCCCAACAATGTAAGGATTCCAATAACAAAGTGTTTCTAATGTTCCTTCAGTGCAACGTGATGAAGCTACCCAAGGATGAACTTAATATTAATGGCTTACAGATCATTTTAAGTGGGTACGACTAGCACACACAGATATACAATCTTATCTGTGCGTAAGGGGAGGGAGAGAAGGATGGAGGAGGAGAGATGGTTATCATCTCTATAACTGAAATCATGATTTTTCATTACTTTTTGCCTAAGCATACATATCATGCCCTTATCCTGACCCACAAAGCCCCATCTGGGAAGGTGGAATAAATGAGAGAAAGTGCATACAGGAAATATTTGCACCTAAATATTCTCCCAAGCAGATAGCTGAGTTCTGCTCTGGGCATTCAGATGTTTTTTTGAATTAGCTGGGAAAGTCACTCAAAACACTACACCTGCTGCCATAATCCCATGAGTGAGTCTCCGTTCGAACCAAGTCCAAGCACCAAGTCAACCATGAGTCTAGGAAGGAAATAAGTAGAAGCTTCTTTTATTCTCTGAGGTCCTAGAGCCTACAACTAAACAATAAGGCTGATGGTTTCATTTTTTATAAAACTACAAAAAATGTCTTTTTAATATCTAACCACTTACAAACTTTTCTGCCTGGTGAAATAACAATTTTGTTTTCTTTCTCAATATCTATAATTTACTATTTCTGCCATCTGTTAGCATACTCAACAATTATTTTTTTAAGATTTAATTTTAACTGATCTCTACACCCAACATAGGGCTTGAACTTACAACCCTGAGATCAAGAGTCACATGCTCTACCAACTGAGCCAGCCAGGCACCCCTCAGCATCATTTACTAAGCACCTATCCAGGCACTGTAGTGCATGAGAAGGCACACAAATGTGGTTTCTGACCTCAGTGAATAACTAACTTACAGGCAGGATGAAAACTGTTATAGCAGAAGTTACTATTGTAACTGGGCCCCCAGTTACTTCTGCTAGGCCCCCAGCAACGGGTGGGTGTCAAGAAAGGGCTGAGAGTGGACACACTTGAAAGGGATCTGGAGTAATCAGCAGGTGCTTGCCAAGGTAGACAAGGAGAAAAACAAATCTGAGAGGAAATAGAGCATATTCAGTTTTAGAACTGACTAGGTTTGAGGTGCCTTAGAAACTTTCCAAGAGAAATGTTCAGGCAGACATATAGATACAGAACCCACAGGATACGTGAGCTGAAAATCCAGTTTGGAACACCATGAGGGTCATCAGCATTGAGAGTTGATACCTAAACAATGGGCCTTCGTACACAGTTTGGGGAGTTACAGAAAGGAGAGGCCCAGGGCTATACTTTGGGGAAAGCCACAAAGACAGGGAATGTGGGAGGGTCTAGGAATAGAGGTAGGGCAGCAGGTCCCCATGTCTGAGAGCCATGCAGAGAAAACTTTAAATGATAAACAGAGTCAAATACAAATCAACAGTAGACAAATAAGTCAAAGACCTAAAAGATTTCACTGAATTTCAAAATTAAGAGGTTACTGATACTCCTTTCCAAAGCAGGTGGCCAAAACCGTGATGCAGTTGAGATAGGTAACATAGAAGCTAGAAAAGCCATTAGGATATTGGTTCTAGTTTGTTTGTTTACCATCAAAATGGAAGATATTTGAGTATGTTTAATTTTCCAAGTTGAGAGACCTTTTTAATTATTATTAGTTATGGCCCTGGGGAGGCGAAAGAAAAAGTCCTAACAACATTTTACTGGATTAAATGTTGGCCACAGTGGAGAGATATAATTAAGACTTCACTATGTTAAAGTAAAATTTCAGATTCTCAACAACTAACTATAACTATCAATGGGTATTTATTGATTTGGGGAGCCAAAAAGAATCAGTAAGAAACCATAGGAAACTGGAGAAATCTTAAAACTTCTAAAAGGCAAAGGTAAACTTTGATCATAGAACTTGCAAGCTGAACAAAACTTTATAAATCATCCATTTCAAGCTCTTATTCGAAAACAAATGTTAAAGCAATGTAATAATAACAACTTCCATTGGGAAATATCAAAACCAACTTTAAATTGTGCAAGATGAAAGACATTGCTCTTGACAAAGAGGCGGCACAAACTAGCCTGTTTCAGAAACTTTCAAACATTGGATTCAGCCACCTTGATAGAGGGAGATTCCTAAACCTGGTGATTACAAGTTATTGTTAATGAGCGTACCAAGAAAATTTCTGAAGTGGTACCCTGAAGAACCCCTTGTCCTTTCACACACTTAGTACCTTATAACTAAGTCCTCCTGCTCAGGCTTGTCTCAGGACAAGGAAATATCTGCACTTTTGAAAAGCATACACTAGGAATGATACCAAGTGAAAAATGCAGTTTTACAGTGTAATGGTTTGTGTTGTATGATTATAACTGAAAACTCAGTTTTATTCATATGATGAAAAGTTTAGAAAAAAGTGCTTCTTTAGAACTTAAAAATGACTTATCAAATTGGTTTCTGGAAAATATAAAAATAAGAAGTTTCTTTTGTACTTCTTTTTAAAATGTTTTCCAACTCCCTTTGTCTTTATGTTAAGTGAGAAAGGAGAAAAAAAAATCACCAAGAGGAAGCAACTTTATCAGGCCTGAAATAAATAAAGTCTGGTAATAGGATTTGACTCTCAGCCAAGAATGGGGTCCACCTGCCCTCGGTCTGGCAAGGCTTAGGATTGTGGCTCTTTCATATTTAGACACACACATACACACCAAGCATTATCTCATTTCTTTATGAGATGGAGCAGATAGTCTGACAGCCTAGACTCTGTTTAGACTGCTCTGATTTCCATAAAAAGGAAGCTTTAAAGTTTGGGCTTACTACTGAAAACATGAAGAAAATGAATGATCTAGAAATAGTAATGCTGTTTGAAACAATCAGCACAATCAATAATCAACATTTACTGAATCCTGGTGTTCCAGCGATGCCCTAAGCGATTTATGTCTATTTTCTCATTAAATCCTTTATGAGGCAGGCATTAATATTACCTCCCTTACAGAAGATGTAACGCCCCAAGTTTAAGAAACGTATCCATTGCCTCACAGTAAGGGCTGAAAATGGTTTTTAATCCAGTGAGTCTGACTCAAGACCAATGCTTTTGAAAACATATATATAGTAGCAATATAAAAAGATGCTTGATTTGAAGAAATCCAAGTACCCAGCAATTATTTGCACTGTTTTCAGTTTCACTCATGATTTTGATCTGGCAAATGAACCACCAGTGCCAAACCAAAGAAAGTTTAAGATATTGAACCATTCCAATTACTCACTGTCTATACTGCTATGACTGAACCACATGGCAATAGTTTCAGGTGGGTCAACCACGTCTGTCCACAACAATGATGGAACACTTTCACACATAGAATGAAGGTCACTGCTCTAAATTGGGCAACAAAATCAAAATCCTTCTTATACAGCTCAAGAGCACTTTTTTACCCAGATCATTGTCCTAATTTACTTTGGCACTGAAAAGTATTTATTACTATAAAGTAAGACTAAAATTGATGGGTTTGGAGGACTTTATATGCCTATGTTCCACTAGATTAATTTTGGAGGGCATTCCATGCTCTCCTTCTCCAGAAAATACAGTATTTCTTTGTTCTTAAATAAAAGCCACAAATTTCCAAAAAGAAACGAAACTTCACTACATGATATTCTCTTAAGCTGTGTTTTAACTTTATTGGGAAATGTCTTTATTTAACTTTTCTATCAAAAAATATGCTTTTCTTATAAAATGTTCATGGTGAACTCCTTTTCCCCCCCTCATTTATTCAATTATTCATTCAACAAACAACAATTGTGTACTCCCGAAGCCATGGTTCTTGTCCTCATGGAACTTAGGGGCTAGTGAAGGACAGACACTAAAAACAGATTGCTACTCTGCAGATCCCATAACAAAAGGCAAGCCATGCAATCAGAGAGCCACGTAATAGTATTTGAGAAAGGCAACTCTCTTCTAAGTGTACCCAATTTAAAATGTGGCAGCTAAGCATCCCTCCTGTCATGATCTGAAGCCTCAAATTTAGAGGTGGTTAAAACAGACACATGTTAAGTCCACCACAACTATACTTTCTTTCAAAAACTGGTAAATGTCCCAGAGCACCCAGAATCCAATTTGGAAATCATCAGTATAGATGATCTAGAAACTTCCCAAAAGAAGTCACTGGCCACCATTCTCTTATTCTAGCTTGCATAGACTTATCACTGAGTCTAACATATCAATTTGTGCAATTTGACAAATTTAGAGAGAAAGGGGAAGGAAAAATCAGATAACATGGTCAGAATTACAGAAGACCCTTTCAAGTCTTGGAGTAGTAGTCTTTTCCACTGTACATGTCTAGTCTGAAATGATAAACATCTTTATCTTTGACAAACTTGATGTAAAAATTTGTTATTTGATGTAGAAACAAAAAGCATCACATTTTTGTTCTTATCTTTCAATTAATCTAAACTCCCTTTAGTTTAACTGCATATGTGTACAACATTTTTTACTCCTTCTGGAACCTGCTAAGATTCCAGTTGTTTTGTTATTGATTTCCTTCAGTTGGTATCTCAGTCCATAGATTAAGGTGTTTGTCTTTTCCTCCTTTGGCAGACTTAGGCAGACTAGTCCATTTGGCAAAGATTATCTACAATCCAAGAAGACGGCCAGATGCCTATTTTTTCCACATCAGAGAAGTAAACCATAGATGGTCTAGCTTGTCTGCCCTCCAAGTCTGGGACTTAGGGTCGGAAGTCCCAACAGAAGGGAGAGTCCAAGCTGCCTATTTGAGGGTCTCCTTGTGGATTTGGCGAAGAACTCGCTTGGAATAGGCACAAGCTGGACTACTGCAGCCTGCAAAAATGGCTCCTTCTTAAAAATAAGCCACATTCCAAATGTTCACTTTGATGCTTACTATTTGAAATTTGGAATGTCTCCCTGTAGAACCAGAGCCACAAATAGTGACTGGCATCCCAGGCTAGCCTAAGGCGATGTAATAGGAGTACTACAGACCAGTATCACCTCACATGTCATAGCTTTTATTCGAAAAACATAGTCACGCTGAGGACTTGAGTCCAGTCAGGACTCCTCACGTTTTCCTACATGAGCTGTAGAAGGCTAAATAGAAACCTAAGAGGTAAGTAATAATGTGAGAACAGCAAAACACATTCTCCAGGAGCGGGGTGATGGCTCGGGGACATCAGCAGGGACAATCTTGGTGGCACTAGTCTCTCGCAAAGGCAGCAGCGGTGGTCTGGTTACCGGTAGCGACTGAGGTGGCGGAAGAGTGGAAGAGAAAAGCTGGCCCTGAGAATAGGTCAATCAGAAACTTGAACAGTGGTGAAAGGAAATGTCCTCAAGCTGAGGGCAAGAGGAAGAGAAAGGGAATTCCTGCCACAAACCAACAGGGGAAATCCCCTGGTTTGGGTTGCTACTCACTTGGTCACAGGATTAGGAATATTCATCACTTAGTAATTTAACCCTTCCAAACCTTACTTTCCTTCTCTGGCTTCTTAAGTTCAAGCCTTCTGTTGTAAATGGGAATCTGCTTCAGGCTGGCATAAGTGCAATGCTCCTTAGATTGACTGTTCGTCTACAGAGGTTCTCAATCCAAGTGGTTTTGCCCCCCCAGGGGACACTGGGCAATGTCTGGGGTTATTTCTGGTTATCACGACTGGGGAGGGAGTACCATTGTCATCTAGCAGGTAGAGACCAGAGGTGCTGGTTAATATCTTACAATGCACAGGAGAGCCCCCCCCCACACCAAAGAATCATCCATCCCCAAAGTTCAACAGCACCAAGTTGAGAAATGCTCTAACTTCCTAAGCGTGCTGTGGTAACTTTTCGTTACTTGTTACTGTGCTCATGATGTGTCTAAGCAGGTGATTACAGCACAGAGATCCTGCAGATCACTATATTATTCAAACTCTATTGCGGAAATCATGCTCAACGAAGAGAAATCCTACAAACAATCAACATCATTCTTCAGAATTAACAGAGTATGACATCCGATTTTTAACCGCAGAAATACAATCAAGAGAGCCAAACACTGAGAGCCTGGCAGTAAGGCTATGGCATGAACTTGGTATCACCAGGGTATAACTGCAGCTTTCTAGAGCATGGTGCTGTGCAAGCTCCCATGTGGACGGCGAAACCTGCCACGGATGCCACATCCTGCTTCTTAAGCATTCCCATCGACAGCAGCTGTATTCCTCACTGAGCATCCAACGACAACCCAGGAGTGTCAGCTAGCTCCTCACAGGACGCCAGTGTTAGAACAATCATTTCCCCCCAGGAAATCATTTCCAGGGCTGGATGTGTGAAAAAGAATGAAAGCAGGGTCACTAATGAGGGCACAAGCAGTTCTGTGACCAGGACAGGGGACATAACCTTTCTCTGGTCCTCTCTTTCTTCAACGGAACAGAGAAAGAGTTTGACTCGGTCATCTCCAGCCTCCCTTTCAATCCCCACTGCCATGATCTGTTTTCTTCCCAGATGGTAATGAGAGGGGGGCTGCCCCAAAGAAAGTTGGAAAAAGCGACCTTGTGAAGCTCTCTGCAGTGAGGGTTCCCATGGTGGGGTGTCTGGGAACACAGCAGACGAACCAGCCAGGCAGTAAGCAGTCCCACAGGAGATGCCTTTTTGAACAAAAGTGAAAAATGGCCCCAAGCTTGACAGAGCAAGTCTCCGTTGAGCTCCAGGCTGTATTAGAAAAGACGACTGTAAGAAATCAAGGAACAATCTCCATGTGTGCGCAGCAGGGAAAGGACTAATCATTACACTCTGGCCCCGTCAGCCACAGCCTCCTGCACAGATAGCCATCACCTCCCGAGCACCCTCTTCTCATTAGGAAGGACAGAGCAAGAGAACAGTGCGTTTTTAACTGTGTCTTTGTAATAAAAATTGCAGACAAAAGCAGAATGGGAAGGCAACAACACCACCAATTTGAAGAGCCTTTAGCTGTAACAGACAAATGCTTTACGTATTTATATCCATTTGGTAGAGACCCAAGTTAGTTCTAGTTCTAGGGAACTGCTCAGCAGGACTGAATCATCTGCTGGGATAGTTTCCATTCACTGTTCTACCATAAGAAAGGAGACTGTTTTCATAAATGTCCCCCCTGCCCTCACCAGCCCCCCACCCGCCACCAAGATTTTTATGCCATGCTTCTAGAAGTTCACATGCTTAGTGTGCCTATGTAAAAGTAACAGTGTCAAAGACACACTCAGGCCCTATCAAGTATGGAAAGTAAAAGATTATATTTCTAGTCCCCAGGATTTTAAAAATCTGAACATGAAAACACATTAAAAATACGCCATGGTGGGGCATATGCAAGAAGAAGTGGAACGAATAAAAATTTATTTTTCTACCATTTCAACTTTATCACAACTTCCCAGGGCTATGTTTTTCCAGCAGAAACACCAGGATTTGAATATGTGTTTGAAATACGAGGCCTTCTGATAAAGCAGGTTTGTTTTCTGGATTTGTTTTTTTGTTGTTGTTGTTTTATTTTGTTTCAGGAAGAGCTGGTACTCTTTAAAACATCTGCCATATGCATTTGAGAGTCCCGGACCACCACCGTCTCACCACTTTTTGCCACATGCTGTTGAGGGGGAAAGGGCAGGTATCCTCACCCCATTTCACTAAGAAACAGGTAGTAAGGGATTAAAAATAGGAGCCCTTTCCATCCTCACTGGCCTCCCCCAGTTCTACCTCCTGCTTCTCATTACTATCTAGGACTCTCCCCACGCCACCCCAAGAGAAAGGAGGGAAAAGAATCCCCTTCAACTGCTGTTACTGCCATTGAAAGACTGCAGACTGCAGTACCTTTCTGCTAAAATGAAAAGGCAGACAGATGCCAAGAGTTGAGTTTGCTTTCACTGCAAAGAACTCTAACATGGCCAATGTGCTACAAAAAAAATCAATAGCAGTAATGATTGCCTTTTTTGGAGCGGCCCGGGGCAGTCAGCTGGACAGGGGGCATTGCTAAGCCCAGACACACTGCCTGGGTCAAGCACCACAAACAAGCTTCACAACAGAGAAGCATGAGTAATTTACTTATTAAAGAGATAACTGTAAAGTCTGATACAAACGGACAAGTGTAAATCCGTCAACGCACAGACCAAGTGCTTGGCTTGGCGACCATAGAATGGAATGAGCAATGATATCCAGGTTATGGTACTCAACTTCCAAAGACAAATGCCCCTTTAGAGTGCCAAACAGATGACCTCTCCACGTGCACAAAGAAATGGCCTGCAAAGGAGAGCACTGGTTTAGAGGGGCTCCCCGATTACACTGAACCCACACAGGAAGTTGAGGGGAAACCTCTGTGACTAGTCCGCACCAACCTAGTCTTCCGTTTATGAACACAGGGCAGATAAGGGAACTACTCCATTTCGACGTGGCTCTAAAGCATTTTACATTATTCAGAAGAACGCAAATCTCATCGATAATTTGCCCAAACAATCCCTCCTGTGATCATTTCCCACGTTGTTCACGCATGCAGTGGGGGTGGTGCATTTCTGAGATTCTGACAACAAGAGACCGCATCTCTGTGATCTCAATTTCACTTTTGAGATTGTTATTTAATTGCCACCAAGCAGCAAACAGAAGCCAAAAACAAAGAGGTCTAAAACATGGTTAGAAAGTGGAGCTTGAGTTAATAAGCAAATTAGAAAAAAATATTATGTCACTTGCCATCCAATGTTATCTGTCAACTGAAAATAAAAATCCAAAGAAAGAGGGGTTTCAAACAGTCCTTCTACAATAAGCTATTGTCTGGTTCATAGGTCTGGGTCATTCACAACTCCCGGAAATAGCTGCATGTTCGCCAAACGTTCTTATTTTGTATGTTCTCACGAGCTTTCAGGACTTGTGTAAATTGTTTTCCAAGCACCATCCGGCCATAATGACCAGGTTACTACTGATAATTATGCTTGCCTGTCTATAGGTTTGTCAGCTAAAGAAATCCACAGACGGCTGTTATAATGAGCAGAAATCTACTTCTGGCACAGCTGGGCTGACCACAATGCATTAGAAAAACAACCCTCTTTGCAATAACCAGTTCTGGGCATCACTGGTTAAAAAAGACTAGTTTCCTGTTTTTCTCAAAAACTTCAGAGTGTGGGTATTGCTATTTTTTACCCCACCCACACCTTTTCTCTTTAATTGTTGAAGATTTGGTGCCGTAAACACCTAATCATGGGCTTTTTTTTTATTATTATTATTATAGCTCAGGGTTTAATTTTAGGTCAGATTTATCCTTCCAAGCCAGCGCCCACCCTGTGCCAAGGTGTGGGTAGGAGAGAGAGCTGGGGACACTAGGTCGGGGGCTTCATGAAGAAGGGAGCAGCCCCCTGGAAAGGGGATCTCAGCCCAGGCTTGGGCAACACCCCACCACTCTATGGCTGGGACGAGAACCGGGCGCAGGACAATGGTTGGTTCAGGTTGGCTGAACCTGGCTGGAGTCTGGTGGCCTTAATATGGTACAAAGCATCAAGTGCCCTGCCTGACATATCACCTCAATTATTCTAAGCTGTTCCTCTTTCTCACTTTGCAATGTTAACTCCTTTCTTTCCAGGAGAGATCTAAGTACTCGTATGTAGTGCATATGATCACAAGAGCAGCTGCTCCTTCTGCCTGACCCCATAAGGTCCCTGCTCCAATGTCACCTTCTCCCATACCCTCTCCCCAACTAATTAACACACATACACACAGAGCGTGTGTGCTAGTAAGGCTGACATATATCCGTCCCCCATACGAGGATAGAAGCTTCTCAGAAGAGGCAATACTGCTTTGGCTACCCCTTGTATCTCTGACACATGACTAGTGCCTGGAAAATAGCAGGTGTCTGATTAGTATTTGCTCAGAATGAACGCCCCTGCCCCATACACTGCTAATTCACAACCACCTTTAGCTCACCTCCTACCCCCTCGTGCCCAACCCTCATCTACTGTACTGTAGGTTGCTTGCTTCTGCCTTTCTTATGGACCCAGAGCTCCTGGAGATGGAAACTGCACCCTGCTCACTGCTCAGGACCTCGCACATAACAGGTATTCAATAAACGTCTGCTGAATGGTGTTAAATGAATCACCTATGATTGCCTAGTTTGGGGCCAGGGCCAGTGTAGACACTGTAGAAATACAAAAAGGAGTAAAACACAGATTTCTGTCTATAAGTTTTTCTTTTACCCACACTCTAGCTTTTGGTCACTACTAGAAAAGTCTGAGGTATTTCCTCAGCCATCAGCTCAAAGGCAAGGCAGTAAGAATTAAGCTGCATAAACTTGTCAAAACAAGGACCAGAGGAAAAAAAAATTTAAAGGAAGTTGAAAACAAAATGTTTATTGCTATCCTGCTAGGCAAGAAGTTGAGGTAATATCCTTTGAAAGTCACTGAAGGGAAAGGATGCTAGCCAAAATCAAATCTTCGTTTTGGTTAAACTGCACAATAGGGAAAATGTAAACATTTTTTCCTCCTATAAATTCTCCTTTTAAAAGAAAGGCAGAAATTCATCAAAGGCCTATATCCCCTCAGACCTTCTAAATTTTTTCTGAACTATAAAAGGGATAAAGAAAAACTCTGAGCCACAATTACGCGCTGACTTTACACAATTCCCATAATGTTAAGAACCAAGAGGACAAAAATTTAAATGAGCAGAAATAAATTATAGTGTTTATCATCTGTTTCAAGATTTTTGAAAATTACTTATATGTGCACTCATATTGTAAAGTTCTACAAACTATCCGTTACGGTCACTACTAGCCCTGAGAGTAGGCCTTATTTCTAACAAATTTTGCAACTTGTCTGAGTAATAAATGGACTTTTTGAGATGAGGTAAATCCTCTTTGATTCCTATGTGCTTCACTTAAGTATTAAAGAGAAACAGAAGTTAAGTCAACCACCATTTCAAAGAAAGAAGACTTGGATCAATTTTCAAGGAAATTAAAAAGCTACTTAGTACATATATACATCAGACAACTGAAAAACACAACAGAGCCTCATACCAACAGTGGAACATGAAGGCAATAAAACAGCATACTCAAATGCTTAAGTGCATTCACAAAGGAAAATGTTGGTTAGAATAACAAAGCCTCTTTGCTTCCGGATGCTTGGAAATAAACATGATCATTGTTATATTTTGTTACTAAGGAGCAAAATCTTTCCCTACTCTTTGACAGATCAGTTAAAATGACCTTCCCCAATATTAATACTCACATGACTGATCTCTAAGAAGCAATGTGCTAATAATGACAAGTTCTAAAATATGTACTATAGGCTTGAGACGAATAAACCGTAGTTTCCATATATGCAAAAAAAAAAAAAAAAAAAGGAATGCCATGTCTCACGTAAACCAAAGATCAAATCCAAGAACATTTGATGAACTATGAGCAACATGACCAGCCCAACAAAATAATTCTGTTTCTTCTAGGTGTCCTTGTATAAAACAGAATAACACCATAAAATAACACAAATTACATTTTGCAATCAGGCTGACCCAAAAGAAAAAAAATTAACATTCCAAGAAAGAGATCTTTTGGCTTTCTTTCCAACTCATTAAATAAGTGCCCTTAAGATTATCCCTCTCCCTCTGAACAATTTAATGTTGGTTTAAGTTCTAAGTTGCCAGCCCCACACTTTCAAATTATAAATAGATAAAATGCAGGGTACAGAACTTCTTTTTAAAAAAGGATTCCATTTCAAAGTAGACTCCTAAGAAAGAAAGGGTAAGCAGACCAGACAGCGTGGCAGCCTTGCTAGAGATTAGAATTTTGTCCACCTGCAAGAGCAGACGGTTGCTCTGGACAGCTGCAGGAAGATGGAGAAAACAGCTTGAGAGCTATTGATTTCTGTAATGATTACAACCACCACCAACAACAATAACACAGCATTTAGATTTTCATAATGTTACTTGAAAATTTTCTCAGGAAATTTTAGGTTTATAAAGTAAAGGAGGCACATCAGCCTGGCAATCTCTGTGAGCCTCTGTTATCAATATTTTATACCTGAATCTTTTCGCTGCCCTACATTCTCTTTTCCCACTACACAAATCTCTGTAACAGACAAGAAACACTAATACATGAAACATGGGGTTGGCTAATATAACTACAAGAAAGAATGAAACAAATTTATTGTACTAGATTCCAGATGTGAAAGACAAGCGTCAGTTCTTCCTCAAGCAACTTTACTACTTTCAACAGTTAAAAAAAAAAAAAAATAGTAGTGTAATGGATTTGCTGTTGTACCAAATGAAATATATAAAAATAGAAAAAACAGGTTTTGTTATATTTTTCTTATAAATTCTCTGCCCCCAGCTCCATACATGATACACCACAAAATTTAATACGAAACCTCAGATATCAGAAATATAGGCATAAATAAACTCTGAATTATAGTATTTGGGATTTCTTTATTATAAATCCTAAATACAAGCCAAATCTTCTCTCAGCCTTGTCATTGTTCCTGACATTAACACATATACTGTTTTTGTTTTAAAACCCTAAATCTTTTTGGAAATTGTGAATTAACTTCTTTAGGCTATTAATGGCTATTAATAGTTACTATGCATAAAATAATTCCTAAAATAATTGCTTTCTGAAGAATCAAAAAGCATACAGGATATAATATTACAAAATATTTCTAAAGACAGTACATGGCAAATATCAAGTCATGAATCCTTCTACAGATTTAACGGAAATCTCAGAAGTAAAGAGGAAATAAAAGTTTAGGAAGTCTTTCCCCAAAGAGGTCAAAATAAGTAGTAAATGTCATGCCAGATTTAGAGTAAATCGGAAGTATCAAATCAGAATTTTCACAACACTTCACATCTACCTCCATCTAACCACGCTTTTACATACTACACATTTTGACGGCCCACTCTTGATAACTCAGGGACAGGTGCTAGGATCCCATAAGGAATAAGATGTATTTCTTTCTATGGAAAAGCCCACATTCCACTGAGAACTGATTCAAGGAATATTTATAGTTCACCTGTCCCTAAAACACGTTTATAAGCAAATTCATTATTTAAATCTTATCCTTATTATTTTATGGAACTTTTGTTCCAGTATGGAAAAATGTTTATACTGCTATAAACCAAGGTCATATTAAAAGGATATATATGTGTTAACAATTCTGAAATTAAACATGCATGATTTACCTTTGCCTCTTCCATTAGAAAGACCACCCAGGCAGCAGTCAGAGCAGCAAGAGGGCTGTCTGGGGCATCCCTCTCTTTTCTCTCTGCTGCCCACCTTGAGGATTTCTCTCTCCCCCTAGTCCTGCAGCCTGGAATCACTGGCTCCCTCCCCAACTCTCCAGCCTACAGGAATGTCAGCAAGAGCGTCCCCAGATCCCTACAACCAAGAACTCTAGGAGTAGCTAAGAAATCAGGAGTGAAAGAGATGCTGCTCCCACAACAGCAGAAAGGGCCATGTTCCCCAATGTCACAGCTTCTGACTCAGAATGCATTTTTCCAGAGAAACTGACACCCAGGTATGTGACTCCTTACCTATTACTAATACGGCAAGTGCTTTACAGGTCAACTCAGTTTTTGTGACTTAGCAAAGAAAAATAAATATTATCCAAGAAAACTGTTTGTAAGTTGGGGATACCTTATGTGCACATAGAAGGACAAGGAAACTGGAACCTTTACACATGACACTTGTTCGTTCAATAATTTTTTGAGCACCTCGTAACTTCTGGGTATCATACATTTGCTATTACGTACCTCAGTTCAATGCCTTTATTCTGCTCTTTACTGCCCGTTCTTTTCTTTAAAATATTGCCTCTTTTGGAATTTCAGTTCAACCCACCCTGCCTCCCTGCAAAATTAAATACAAGGAGGGGCAAATTCACTGCACACAATCTGTCATTTGCCTGGATAATACTCTGATTATGTCCCTCAATTTTCTCCTTTCCTCAAAGGCCCAAACCCCAAAAGAATAACTTCGGCGCATCCCCTTACAAATGCAATTATCTCCCATGGGGCTGAAACACCTAGGCAAGTGATCAATTCTCACCTCCCATAATATATATACATATATATGTGCTAGGGCTTAAAATTAAAAAATAGACTCTTCAAAATGTGTTTCCTCTAGCAAGAGTTTTATTACAGTCTATTTGGTTTTTGTTTCTGTTGTTGTAGTTCTTTTTTATTCTCTGATAAGAAAATAAGTATACTGACAGTCACGATTGCTCTAGAAAAACCAAATCTGCTCTAAATGATCTGAGGTATCTAACATGCTACCATTTTTATAATTCAAGATAGAGTTTGGACTGCTATATATAACCCAAGAATTCAAATTTTGTTTTCTATTGTATTCCTAATTGCTTATTCAGTTAGGATGTGGGGTGGTGTGTATTAATGCTATCAAGAACACTGTAAGGAAATGCTGAGTAAAAGACATAAAAATCATAATTTTCATTAAAAATTAACCAAAAAAGACGTTAGAGTTATGTTAGAAACTAATGAGAGTCTCAATCTATTAAACTGAGAAGAGCAGAAATGGAAAAACTTTTAAAGACTACTGCTACCATTAGTTTTCTCTTTTACTCGGTTCAAAATCCTTGCATAATGAATACAGTAATACTTAATAAATGCATATGAACCTACCACCTCTCTTCTTTTGCAGTTTAATTAGGTGGCTGACTTCAGGCATACTATAAATTATAATGACAATTTAATTACTTCTTTAATGTGCACACTTAAAAGATTTATAAACAGGAACAGAACAGCCCAGTAGATTGAAAAAGAGGCACACCAAATGAAATGAAGCACAGCCCCGGATGATGACAGAGACAGACGATTTCTATACGACAGAGTTGAACCAGAAGGGGTTTTGCACGCTTCAGTAAACAACCGCTCCACTGCCTCACGTCGGATTATGAACAACCTATACAGGCTTCTTTATAACCCTAACTGTCTTCACAGGGAAGGCGCTGGGCCTGCCATATTTTGTTTGCCGGCTATTGCCTTTCTGAGCCTCCCCCAAAAGACCTCCTCTTGCCTTGAAAAAGCACAATCTTCTGAGAGGGTCAGACCTTAGTTCAAACCCTTCCTCTGCCACTGGCCACCTGCGACTTTGACTGAGCTGACCTCCCTGGGCTTCAATGTCTTCCTGTGAAAAGTGAAGAAAATCCCTCCTTTGCAGGGCTGGGCTGGAAATCAAGTAAGACAGACGGGGTGGTGCATTGGTTAAGCGGCATACTTCAGCCTCTTACCCCCTCTAACCAAGCACATTATTTATTCTCCTTGTGCCTCAGTTTCCTCATCAAGGAAAGGGGAGACAGTAACAGTAACGGCCTCACGCTTGTGGGGAACACGTGAAGTTAACGCGCCTGAAGCGTGCCCGCCCGGCCCATCCTAAGTCCTCAGTAATTGTTAGCTCATAAGAAATCACTGCGCATGACCACTGGCGAGCACCTCCTTTCCCCCCGACGTCCAGCCACACAGATACTTCTAGCAATGAACAGGTCCTGAAATTTCATCTCCGCTGTAAAGCTTTCTTTTGGAATTAGGTGAGACCTTGCTCCTTTATCTTTTTGCTCTATGTATATGTATCATATCAAAGTGCTTGTCTTTACACTTAAGTCTCTAGAGCACAAGTATTTTGTCTGGAAAGTTGTTTCCGTGAGGCACCTGCAGTCTTACGTATCTGGACATAACAGCGGTTATGCAGAAAACGTGGACAATCCCAAAAGCAGTGTGTATTTTGATGTTAATGAGAACGAGGAGAATTATTACAAGGACTAATATGTAGTTATAAAGGGCTTTCTCTTTATCTTTAAGGTAAATCTCTCCCTTAATTCATTTAACCATATCAGGATTGCATTGTATCCCAACTGGGTTAAAATGCAAACAGACTCAGCCCAAAAAGGCCAATTATCCCTTTCTAACTGCTAAGAAAAAAAAAAAAAAGTTTCTCATTCCTTTGAGTTGTCTTTATTTAAAAAAAAAATGAAAGAGAAGATGAAAATTGAGCTACGATTTTTTGAAGGATTTATTTATTTATTTATTTATTTATTTATTTATTTATTTTAGAACAGAGAGAGGGGCAGAGGGAGAAATCTCAAACCGACTCAACGCTGAGCCCAGAGCCAATGTGGGGCTTGATCTCACGACCCTGAGATCATGGCCTGAGCCCAAACCAAGAGTGGGACTGAGCCACCCAGGCGCCCCTGAGCCACAATTTTTTGATGGGGATTCTTAGTTCTCTTCCCTGCCCCATGGTAAACTGGAGAATGGGGGAATATGGAACATGGGGAATAAGGAGATCCAGTGGGTTATGAGGAAATTTAGGTAGGGCTATACTGACTCCCGTATTTCTAACCCGCTCTGGTAAGTGTGGTGTTAGTATTCCTCTAATAAGAGCTGGATATATGCCTGCGTGTAAATATTTATTTTAATCCAAATACACTTAATTAGAGAGCACCACTGCCTGCTTATATCAGAAAACAACCGTTTTACTCTTTTGCTATTACAGATTTTCATTTCTCTTTTTTTAAAACTTTGCATGCTATTAAGAATCAAGCTTTATGTTTACAACTTGACAGAAAGGCTACAGCCAAAACTAACAAACACTACCCATTCGTGAGTGTTTCTTATACAAGTCAGGCAACTGTATACGTTCAACCACTTTGTTATTAGCTATCAGTGGTATTTATCACTATGGCATCTACCTTCTGTACATTTGGTCAAAGATAAAAGAAATATCTGGCTTGAACTGCCTTCTACAAGCCAGTTGTTGTCATCCCAGATTGATTGCAACAGATATGCTTTTGATACCCAGAACCTGAACACATCTTCCCTGATTCTTCCTCTGCCCACTTCTGTGACAGCTTGGGTCAGCAACAGCTGCAGCTGATCCATTACTCTGCTTGTGTGAGTACATGGCAGCAGGATCGAGATTAAATGACAGAAAGCCTCGAATACTGGACATAGCTCTTCTAAAGCGTTCCCAAACTAGGCAGAAAAAAATTAATAAATAAAAGACATGAAAGAACCAGTATGTGCCATCAGTTACTTAGAAAACATGTGGACAACTACCTGCTTTCAATAATTAAAACATTAACAGTGAAGGAGTAGCATGCAAGAGTTGGAAAGCAGCCCAGTGTTTTTAAGACAATGAAAATTCCAATAGGATCCCATGTGAAGTTCTTGAAATGTTGTGCGACAACAAGCTGCTTGTTTTTGTAGACGTCCTTATTTTTAAAAAGAAAAAGAAATTCCCAGCGGTCTCAGAGTCCCCCATCTGAACAAGCCAGTTCCAAGCATTCTATATTATCGTTTTATACCACTAACCTGGCACAGATTAGCACCAGAAAGGAAACATATGTCTATCATCTTAAAACTGGAAAGACATCACATTGCAAGACTGCTGTGTCAGAAATTTCCGTTTTTAAGAGTGACACAGTGCTTAAACAATAGTTACCCTACTGAGCTACAGTTCACTTAACCTCACGGTGCAGCTGATGATGGATGAGGGGTCAAGAGGGTAGCAGACTTTGGGTGCGCAACACTTCAATCCTTTATCAAAGATGGCAAGAGGCCATGTACTACAATAACAAAGCAAATACTTCCTTTTACCATACACTAAATCCCTTCCTCTGATTGGCTAAAGCTTCAGCCCATGGTTCACAGAATAAAGATATGTTCTATTGTTGGCAAAACACACTTTCCAAAGCAGCTCCTTAGTTCCTGGGCCAAGTGAAATGTCTGTTTCTCCATGGCAGCTAATAACCAGGTGTATCTCTCTGTCTCCTTATGCTAAAACAGCCTCTAAAAAGACCATAAAGTGACTTAGAAAACCAAACCTCAGCACTTTTTGGACTCTTACTTCATTGAGGCAGATGCTCACCTGTAAAGGCAGTTAAGCCTTTCAGTAGGTACAAGAGGAACACACAGAATGTTCTAATCAGAGACAGCATTTAATATGTGGCAGATCATATTATCATTTCCATTTATTTGCAGTTTTCAAAAAACACTATCAAGCCATGGTTATAAATTAATTCAGAATCAAGGGGCTATATCTATTTTGAAAGAAAATGAGGAGATAAAATGTTCACCCAGATGTTTGAAATTCTGGTTAATTGGATTTGTTATGATAACTGTTAATCAGAAAACATCTCAACCCATTTTGTTGAAAAATCTTATTTTTTCATAATGTATAAGTACAATCTATTGCCTCTGTAGTATTTTCTCCTCCTTGGTGTCATTCTGAACATCTATTTAAAATCATAGAATAATCCAGATTTACTAGATGCAGAAGATTTGAATATACGTCAAAAATCCTAGATCAGTGGTTCACAACCCAGGATGATTTTGCTCCCTTGGGGACATTTGGCAATGTCTGGAGACATTTTTGGTTGTTAGGACTGAGTACAGGGGATACTACTGGTATCTACCTGGTAGCAGCCAGGAACACTACTAAACACCCTACAATGCACAAAATAGATTCTCCACAACAAAGAATTGCCCAGACCCAAATGTCAAAAGTACCAAGGCTAAGCAACCCTAGCCTAGATGTGGCTTCAAAAGCGTCACTGTTACTTACCTCTTTTCTGAAAAATAAAGTGCTCATAGACAAAAGAAAAAAAAAGTTGTATCATGGCTAATCAAAATTTTAATGCATAAAACAAATGTATTTATTTGCTAAAAATATAGCAACTATATACAAATTCTTCATTCAGAGTAGAAAATGATTTCATAAAAACTTGCATTCAAATATAATACTAAAATCAATTTAATCTTTAGTTGTTAACATGCATGAAATAATTCTTCCAACTTTAAAATTTGTTTCCAATATTTGTAAAATGCTGAAGCACAACACTGAATTTTCTCTGATCACGCGATTTTTAATACGACAAACTACATTATATGACAACTAGCATTGTAAAATGTACACGTGAATCACAATCAGAAGACTTACTTAAATCAAGCTAAGGTTTGATTATATATGTTAGTAGCTTTACTTTATAACTTCAAGTTTATCAACACAGTAATCCCAAAAAGGCCTGAGTTAAAAGTACATTCACACTAATCTTGTAGCCTATGTATTCAATCAGTGAACAGGTGTTCATTACCTTCCTTCCTAGCAGAAAGGAAAGACTGATGATTTCTCCCCCAGAACACTGATCTGAAACAGCCCTTCAGAGAGATGAAACACAGTCTTCACTCCGAGGCCAGAAAGAGTAGGGGACGCTTAAAACCTCCCAGCCACAGTGGCAAGGCCAGCCCCGAACAGCTGCAGGTTAGTGCACTCAGTACCACAGAAGGAGGTCCCTAGGTCCCCACCAGTACCCCTCGGGGTATCTGTGACAGCATAGCACCCTTTGCTCCTTTGGGATTCAGCACCAAGGTTAATATAAATATGAACATTATTGTGTAGCAGAGAAGGAACCATGCATCGGAAGAAAGGAAGTTACCACCTGAGTTCAGGAGGTCCGCTCCTCCGACCTGACCGTACCCCTCACTGGCTGCTTATCTATGAGCCAGTCACTGAGTGTCTCTGAGGCACAATTCCCATATCTGTAAAACGGGGTTGTTGTGAAGATGAGGTGAAATGTACACAGAAGACCTTTTCACACCACCAAGCCCCATAAGGCATGTGTTTGTTCCTAAGAAGGGTCACTATAGCACAGCACCTACTTTGTTCTTCTTCATGCATTCTTCTCTCTCTCTCTAACCACCCTCCCTGCTCCCTTTCTCCTCCTCTTGAGAGACATATTATCAAAATCAACCAAATTCCATTAAACAGAACCTTAAACAGTGTAAGAGATGGTCCATTTCATCCCTTCAATATAGACTTCTAGCTCCTCTTTGAACCTAGATGAGTGCACACTGCTTCAGATTCATTTTTCCTCTTAAACTTCACAAAAGGGCGCCTGGGCGATGCAGTCGGTTGAGTTTCCAACTCTTGGTTTCCTTTCAGGTCATGCTCTCAGGGTAGTGAGATCAAGCCCCGGGTCGGGCTCTGAGCTCACAGCAGAGTCCCTTGAGATTCTCTCTCCCTCTTCCTTTTGTACGCCCGCTCATGTACGCCCTCTCTCTCTCAAATAAATAAATAAATCTTTTTTAAAAAATTAAAATTAAATTAAATTTAAAAAACAAACTTCACAAAAGCCCTGCCATGTAATAAAATTACCCTTATTTTAAAATATAGAAAAAACTGAGGCACACAGAGAAAAACTTGCCCAATTTTCACCCAGTTAGAAGGGGAGAAGAACAAGAGGTATGACGATTTAATTCCAGAGCCCACACTCTTAACCACTACCGAGAAGAATTTCTCGCTTTAAAAATAAATTTATTTATACGACCGAATATCAGTTTTTGTAAAGGGAGCCTTCCAACGCACGATAGCCAGACAATGCACAGTCACCCCACAATACAAACACCCTGAATCTTTTCCCTCCATAAACCTCTCCGTCACCTCCTGTGCCTGACTCAGGAACTGCCCTCAGTCAGGACACAGATGGCAGGGCAGGCGAAATCAGCTTTTTGCCCAAGACAAGGTCCATCAGTGAACCAAATTTTCTTAAGCTCAAGAAGAAAGTAGTTTCTCCAAAGAGAAAATCTCTGACGTTGCAGAAGTGAATCATGGGCATGTGTAGTGAGGGAACAGAAAGCAGTGAATACGTGAAAACAGTAGTGACAATGATAATCACGCTGACACGTGCTGATTGACGACACCTCACAGCTTACAGAGAGGATTTCCATATTTACTGTCTCATTAGGTTGACATCATCCAGCCACGAGGAAAGGAGAAGATGTGCAAGGATCAGAAGGAAAAAGGCAAGTCAACTGTCAGAACATCCAAGGGGAGAACTAGCGTCTTAAATTCCCAAATTTAAACTGGTCACTCCATGGCCAAAAACGCAATTGTGGAGCAACTGGAGGGCCTGAACAGAACACATCTGCTGTGATTCCAAAATAATTTTGAAATTCTTATTTCTTCTAAGAAAGATAATAAAGCAAAACAAAGCAAAACTTTAAAAAAATAGTTCTCTGTGCATTTTAATATGATAAATAAAATCCTAAAAATACAAATTTAACCTTATGGAACACACTGTGTGAATAGATTCAGAAGCGAAAAGCATAGAAACACGTATTTATGAAAGTACAATTGCATATGTTTGCATTAACGCCTCATTCGACCCCCTTCACGGTGAGCTCTCATCTCCGCAGTTACTACCACGCTACCCCTTGAAGGCAGCCGCATGTGACTTACCTTCGCCTGTCTGCCCCAAGCCTAACACAGGACTTTGTCCATGGTGGGAACTCCACCCAGGCACAGAGTGGCTAATGACCGGAAATTCAGCTGGTAGCCCACTACTATGAAATGAGTCGTCTTAAAATATGTATTGTTGAAAGCACACAGCCAAGCAGCCCTAAACCCAGCTGAAATGCAACTTTGAGCAAAAGTAAGCTGCAGATTTAAGGGCATTGCAACCAAAATGCTCCTTTTGAATTTGACAGCTCTCAGTCATTCAGGCCCAGAGTAACACGCAGCGAGCAGCCCTTTAAAACTGCTGTGGTATCTTCTGAATCACTGCCATTACCCGAGAAAACCCCAGGAAGTGGTTTGATTGAGTAGCTGGACCAGTGCGTAGGTATCAGCTGATGTCTCTCACACATACACACAAGTTGGTAACAATGGGGACATTGTGAAACCAGGAATAACCTTCCCCTATCTTCAGCAGTTTGGGAAATCATTTCTAACCCAGTGAGTATATAACTTGGGAACAAGTCAAATGGTTAATTATTCACTGAGAGATTAGTAATTAATCTGTTTTAGACCAAGTACTGTAGGACCTGAGTAACATAAGGATGTCCGATGTCTGGAACAATGAGTCTTTGGGACCATTTCCAAAAAGCAGCAATCTTTCCTAAACAGTTATGACTAACCAAGAACAAAGCCTAAGTGCAGGCAGCTACTGGCAAAACCTAATCAAAATGGACAGTGATTTCATAAAACCTTTCAAACTCGCTTTATTTTAAAATACAAATTGATGACATCTTTTTTCTTTTCAATAAATGATTGGTGAAAATCACGGCACTACTCAGTGAAACACGTTTAAACAGCATTCACATCTTTACCTGAAAATGAAAGGAAAAAGTCCAAGTCACCCTACCTAACCAAAACTAAGGAGGTACTGCGATTTATCGAAACACGGAGGTTTGAATTAAATATTTACCCCCTTCCTGCAATTGAAGTTAGTCCTTTTACGGCCAATTTTGAGAGTTAAAGTAAGATTTCATGCAAAACTGGGTTTCTTACAGTTCATAAATTTCCTATTTGATATTTTTCAATATATTATTCCCATAGTTCCCAGCCTTTTTGACTAAGGCACCACTATTTCTCTATATTTCCAGTCTCCCCAATCCCAACTTCTATAGATGTTAATTCTCCACAGGATCTAACAAGGTCACACCAGCAGGCATAAGACACACCATATCAGCAACGTTCCCCTAACAGAAAGGATTTGCAATGCCAATACTAAAGCATTACAAGGCTTCCTTCCAGACACCACGCAGCTCAGACAATGGCGTGAGGCTGCTGCACAGAAACACAGAATCAAGACTGACCTGCCTTCAGTCCTCAGCAGTGTACCTAACACGTGCTCTCCCAGCTCTCCCATGCAAAACTACACCAACCTTTTGCGAAATCCTTCACATCTACTCACTAGAGGGAAAAAGAGGGGGTGGCTTGACCCCAAACAAGATATTTATAGAAGCAGACTTTTTTCTCATCTCTAGTTTTGCAAAAGAAATAGATGCCTCCTTGAAAAAAAGCTGTTTAGGCAAAACAGCAAATTCTGGGATAGACTGAGAATCCAATCACTGGCATTATTTAGAATGACAATACTATTCACAAATAATTGATGTGCACAGTGACTACCATGAGCCACTACGTGCCTTTAATGTTATTAAACATAAAAAAATACTGTAAGCGTATTTGACTGAATTCTTTGAAAACAGTTAATCCATGAATGGAATATATGGTTACTCTTCATTTCGAGCGCATATGTCCCAGGTACCCTGGATTAAGAGGAATTAACCATTTGTGTATACTGACTTAAGCATAATCATATAGCATTAGGGTCACACAGTAAGTGAAGAAACAAAGCTGTGATTGTCCTCAACACTAGCCCTTCCGAGCTAGCCCGTGGACGTTTTAAGAACAGCCTCTGAAAGGATGATAATAACTCAAGAATAGATGAGGTGTTCCCAGCTCCTGAATTTTTTTAAAGTTGACCAGTAATTCTTCTACTTGTGTGAGGAATGAGTAATGTCCTTCTAAAACACTGTGTTTTCAGAGATCTGACCAACAGCAAAAAAAGAAAACATATTTGCACCAATCCCTAAGCAGTTAGCATGCCTTTCACTTAGAACAGGAGGACATACTGTACTTAAATTTACCCACTACAAATGGTTCCCCTCCACTCAGCCATTGCTATTAAAAGAACCAAGCTGTTCTAAAGACAAGCAGGAAGAGGATATCCAAAATGTGTAGGTGGGATATTTTCATAGAGCTTCTCTAAATTCCAAATACCTGAACAAACCGAATGAAGTTAAAACCCCAACTCAAGCTTTAACCCAAATGAATTAGAAAAACAATGTCCGCGTATTTCTCTGCTCAGTTCCATCTATGAATATATTTTTATAAAAAATTATTTGATAAGACTGCTTACAAATGTCTGCAAAAAACCATGTCATCCTAAGTCTAAATTTTTTTTTCACATTTCCCCCTCCATTTTGGGCTTAATAATGATATACCTGTTTGATTTTTAAAAATGTATTTTGTCCCATGTAAATGAGTAAAATAGTGCAAACATTCTCGTTCTGAAAGCAATGTTTTTGAAAGCCATCATGCCCTTATTATTGAATTATAAGGGATATACTGAGTTCCCCCGATCTGCTTGCACCGTAACAGCTGCTATCGGGATTCAAGACTTATAACTATAAATCATAGCTCCATGCTTAGGAGCTAACCATCAAGCACAAGCAAGACATGTATACATAAAATGATCACATTCCCCTCTGAGGTGTATAGACAAAAGGAGAAGAAGGAAAATCTTTAAGGAATTTGGTTAGCGTGGAAGAGAAGGAAAGACACTAGGGAGAGAATAGAATAAACAAAGGCCTGAGAACCTGAAAAAACACAACCCATTTACAGGACATTAAGGAGGTCAACCGGACTGATCAGAGAGCTGGAGATGTGATAAGAATTAAAACTATCTAGGTGGGACAGGTTCAGAGGTCACCTGTCCTAACACCTTTGTTTTATAGATAAGGAGACCAGGCTTAAGGTGGTGAATATATCAACAAATACTTTGAAGTACTATATACTCTACTAAGCACTGAGACGCAAGGGTGAGTGACAAAATGTCATTGACCTCAGCAAGTCCATGGGCGGGGAGCGGGCGGGAGTGTGGAAACAGACCAAAAAAAAGAAAAAAGAAAACCCCACATAAACAATTAAATTGATCATTTCAGGCTCTGATAAGTTCTAGGAAGAAAATATGATAAAAGGTGAACTGGAGATGAAGGGAAGAAACCACTCAAGCCTGAGTCACAGACGTCCTGTTGAAAGAAGTGACGTTTGAGCTGAGACTTGAACAAGAAGGAGCCATACCTGAGAAGATGGGGGTAAAGAACATTCTAAACAGGAAAAACAGTAACAGCAAAGACCAAGATGGGAACAACTTAGCAAATTTCAAGAACAGCATGAAGGCCAACAAGGTTGGAGCCTAATAAGGGATGAGCATGTGGAGAAGGACGTGCTGCCGGCCTGAACAGCTTAGATTTTATTCTAAGGGCAAGGAAAATTCATTGTAAAATTTTGAGGAAGGGAATGCGTTATATAATGTATACTTAACAGATGACTCCGAGCAGCGTCAGGGAGGGGGGTGAACACACTAGGCCAATGTGTGGCCAGAAGGACTCTGATAGCTCCCCTTTGACTATCATAACTTTGACAAACCCGTAGGACAGCCAAGTGCAAGTATTAAGGAAGTATTTAAGTTGAGAACTCAGGAAAAGATGCATTTGTGGCTATAAAATTCTGAAAATTATCAGCATATGCATGGTATTTGAAACCATGTGATTATTGCTATCTCCTAGAAAGAGCATTTAGATAAAGAAGATAAAGGGATTGAGACCAGAGCAGGAGGGGACAACAACACTTAGGGGAAGGCTGGCAAAGGAGACTGAGAAGAGGCAGTGGGAGAAATGCCTCCCAACGAGGTGGTGCATGGAAGCGGGGAGAACCAAGCATTGCATGAAGGAAGGCATGACGGTCAACTATTCCAAATGCTATTAAGAGTTGAAAATATGAAGACACAGAATGACCACGGGCTTTGGCAAGATGTACGGGAGGTGACGAACTTGAGACATTAGTAAAGATTACGTGAATTTGAGGAATGTTGATGAACAGACTCTGTGGTCTATAGCTCCAGAGTGATGAGAACCTGCATTTGTTGGGCCAAGAATGGGGAAGCGTGGGCCACAGGGGCAGCACTAAAGAGCACATAGCACCAGAGCAAGTTACAATGACTTTCAGCAGAGTGCCACTGATAGCAAAAGTCATTCAACAAGGTAGGAATAATGTGAATAATGTGGCGAACGACAAAATGGCTAAGTACTTTGAAAAATGTCATCACAGGATATGTGGCATGGCATCTGCATTTTAAAAGATGGAGTAAAGATATCTACAAAAATATCAACTTGCAATATTTTTGTTCTTCTCTTTATCATATATTACAAGTGGGCTTCTTTTATTATTGCTAATACTTTGAATAGAATATAAGCTAGTCTTCCTAAGTATCATTCACCTTATTGTATAGTCCAACATGTGTACTAACAAGCTCATAGAGTACACATATGCCTGATTATTTTAAATCAGGATGTCCCTTTAATTATTATTATTTTACAAAAAAGTATTGCAACTATTCTTTCTTAGCTTTCTCATGAGAAAGATGCACCCCTTAATCCCGGAAACCCAACTTCAAGCACGCAGGGTCACAAACAGATGCTGGGATTCTCTCTGTGTGCGCAGCTCCAGCTCTAAGAGCAGCCCACAGGACAAGGTAGCACTCTTGACATATATTATTTCACTAATCTGCATGCACATATTTCCTTCATCAGTCTTTATAGGAGTGGAGGCCATTCATGATATTCTAGACAATTGTCAGGCATATATTTTTGTTGTCATTTAAACTTCTGACGCAGTAAATTATCTCCCCAAACTCTGTTAACCCCCAATCATATTGGCTTCAGTACAATGAGAAAACGATGAAAACAGAGTGTACTCTAAAATCACGTTAACACAGACTCATTAATCATTGCATCGCTAACAAATGTTCCAGATTTTAATATGTAGTTCAAAACACAGCTCCACATCCTTCTATATATTTTCCAGAACTACTCATTACTAAATAGTAACAAATCTATACATTAATCAGTAAAACAAGAGAATGCATTTTTATAAACAAGTTTTCAGACCATTAATTGCTCTGGGTAAAAATACAAAGCACGCTTCAGAGGTCCTCCTTCTTGGAGAGAACAGTTGACGGAGGAAGAGATGGTCCTGGCTGTGGTCAAAATCCATCCCATAATCCAGTGCAAAGTCAGCAGCAACCCTCTCCAACTTCCATATGAGACAAGCAGGCACTGAGAATGACATCAGGGAAGGACAGAGTGTTGTCTGTGCCTCCCCAGATGTCCTGGCAGAACACAGACTTTTCCCTATTGAAGGGAAATCAGTCCACAAATGTGTCTCAGTTGACAGCTCTAGATCACAACATTTGAGCTGTGACAGACCAGCGACTAGAGGGACATCAAGAGGCCTCCTTACGATGCTAGAACTAAAGGCACATCACCTCATCATCCTAATTACAGAAACTAGAGGGTGAGAAAGGAAATGAGGTTCCACGGGCAAGGGGAGACCAGGGTGTGGTACAAAGCACCTTAAATTTGAACTCAGAAGACCTGACTTCTGTTCCTGGCTTTGCCATTCATAAACCGTGTGGTGCTGGGCCCATTATCAGGTGCTGTCTGATCCTCTATTGTGTGACTTACACATTTAGGAAGACAGCAACATCTGTCCTGTTCACCATAAGGGGTTTGTAACAATTCAGTAAGACTATGTATTTAGAAGCTCTTGGTAAATTATGAAGTCTTGTGAAAATGGAGATTTCTCATTTTAGGGAGAAGCACATCCTTTAAGTTGTAGGCAATGGAGAGCCAGGAAAGGTTTTAGATCTTCACAGTAAGTCATTAAAAACGGTATTTTAGGAAGATGAGCCTTACAGTGAAATGAGGAACTGACCACTGGCAGAGAAATTTGAGTCAGGAACACCATCTAATAAGCTGTAGTAGACTAGGTGTGACATCGCAGAACTTTTCTAAGGTAGTGGTGGTTGAAACATAGGTAGGGGATCTTTTTTGGATGATGTTAAGCATAAGGGATAATAATATATTACAGAAGAATGTTACAGGAGCTACCATAAGAATCAGCCCAATCACTCAATCCTTCAGCCCTCCACTAATACCCTAAATTTAATTCCATGACTCTCTCGGACCTTCTCTTTCTCCTCTATCTCAAACTCAGACCTCTACTTGCTAGTGCCAGACTCCCTTCTCAAAATGTTTTTCACTTCCTCACAGCTGCCAAGGAGGCACTTTACCCTGGTGTGGACTTCTAGTCCCTTAATCTCAGGTCCCTTCCCAGGCCATCTGACTTTTGCTCTTTCGGCAACCCTGGACCACAGAGTCAGACTTTTCAGCAACACCCTCACCAGCCTTCTGAATTCTTTGCTCAGGGCACTCCTCCTGTTCTTCTCATGCCCCACCCCCCTCCAAATGGGACTCACGCCACAGGCTGCTTTCACTGTTTCCCTGGGTTACATGGCAATACCAGCAAAAACCACTGAATAGTGCCACCTGGGTTGTGAGCTCCACCTCCAATGAATTCTTTCCGGACGAGGATGATGTCTGGTTCACTATTGTATCCATAGAAGTAGCCCAGGGCCTGGCAGCTAGAACATCTTCAATGTATACTGCATGAATGAAATTGATGAAAATAGGAAATCCTATAATCCATCTCTCCTATCACTTCGCTTTTCTTGGCTTCCACCTACCTCCTTGCTGCTCCTCTTTATCAGGTTCAATTTTTCTTCCTATTCCCCAAATAAAAGTATTTCCCAGGGTTCTAAACTCAGCTCCCTTATAGTCCCCTTTTGTTCGCTCTCTAACAGAGACTAGTTGCCACCAACAAACACAGGAGAATGTCAAGATACTTTATTTTCACTAGGACCCAAACTCAGCACTCTTGCTAAGAGTCCCACAGCTTGAACCCTGCTCCAGGAGGATGAAGCTTCATAAAAAAAAATTTAAAGAAAGACTCCAATGAGAAGGAACAAAGGTCAGAGAGGAATTTGACCCTCCCAGTGGGGACAACTGAGCTTCAAGTGGGATTGACAGGCAAGCCTTTGCCATCAGAGTCACCAATGTGTCCTACATTAATGACAAAGAAGCCTCTTTTCTCAGGAATCATTACTTGCCTTTGAAAGTCCAGGTTCTCTGAGGCCTGAGGGCTTTACGCCTTTAACGTCATTTGGTGCCCTTCCTCTAAGACAGCCTTTCACCTAAAAGAGAAAGGTTTGCTTCAGCACTTGATTACAAATGGGGAAAACTGACCCATTCCACTGAGACCCCAGACCCAAATCTTCCCCTTTAGTCTACATGGCTTTGACTCTGACCAAATGTCCAGACAAAGTTCAGCCTCTAGCTGGGCTCTATATCTTGATTCCTCCCACCCATCAATGCTCAGGCACAACTCAAAGCCACAGTTATAACCACAGGTTCCTCATAACCCTATCTGGACAGAGCAGTTCCATAAAATCAAATTTGTCTTTGCCCCAATGGTTTTTCCTTTACTTTCTCTGTTACTGGGACCCTCATTCCTTAGCCACTGGGGCTCAAATCTCAGTCATCCTTGATGCCTCTAGTGCTCGGTTTGGATCAGGCATGGGACATAAGCAGTCTTCTCCCCATACTAGACTCAAGTTGCTTGAGGACAGAGATTTTTATCTTATCCTTTATGGTGAAAAAGGCAGAGATCCTTTTTCATAGTTGGTAATATATATTCCTGGTTTTGCTTGAACTTATTCCCCCAGGAGGAAGATAAATTATTTATTGGACTATGCTACATGGTCTTATGAATACCTCTCAATTCATATAAAACTAAATAAATAACAGAAGAAAACCATTTTCAATATGACCTTACCTAGTTCACACAAAAGTCAGGTTGTGATTTTACAGAAAATGAGGCACTTGTGGGCAATTAGTTATTTAAATATCTATAAATCTCCCTGTTAAGAATTCTTTTAATGTCCAGTAAAAAATCTAAGGTTTGGAAAGGGGGAAATTTTAAAAAGAAAATTCTGCAGCAAGTGAATTTGAGAAGATGAGTGTAGATAATTACAGCAACCCGCCTGACACATGCAAGAATTCCCCCACACATGTGCTTAGAAGATATTCCTAGCCATCCTTTAGTTTTGAGGCAATCAGATAGCATCATGTAACTTTAGTAAGTTAGAAGAATGCCTCTGATGAAAATTCCTGGACCTGAGACCCATTGCTTGCATTTAAAATAAAATGGCCTCTAAGCTCCTGCTTTCAGGATAGTTAGACCCACACGAAGTTTTCTTTTATAGAAAATATATCTTCTTCCAGACTAAGTGAAAAGAGTAGAATAAAATATTTCCACTACAAACACATCCATCTCCATCCACCGTTGTCTACACAGTGCTTTTCATCTATCCCTGAGCTCCCAGGCTCCTATTCTATGAAAGCCCTTCCCTTTGCCACCACTCAACAGGGACTTCTACCCTGCTGACTCAAATGATGGCATCTTGTTGTAGAAATCTGAGTACCTCATGGTGGATCCATGCATCAGTCACTGAGGGACGTTGCCAACCTCTGTCACAGGAAGATTAAGACAACACATGCAAAGCTGCAAACATTGCCCTAACTAATTAGCAGTTGCGTTTCCATTATCGGAGCATCACCAGGCTCTCTCCTAACATCACACATACGAGGTTAGAGCCTTCCAGCTCCTAAACCCCAACAGATCATCTCCAATGAGAGGACTTGTCCTTTAGCCACTGTCAAGATGATGTGTTTTGAGTCTAAAGTTTATTGGTTTATGAGGCCTCATAATCTTCACCTGTAAATGATGACAGTAAGATATGAAACTTTTTAGAACTTGAATAATCACTAAGAAGAATTCATAAAACTAAGGAATCCTTCAATGCTATTAATGTACCAGTTACCTAGTAAGAAGTGGAAGAATCATTTACCAAATGAAATATTTTTTTCACCTCCCAAAATGAGCCTTATAAGTGGGTCATTCAATTGTTCTGACACTATCACTTAGGTATTATTCTAATTGTAGGTGATTTTGAGGGTTTTTTTTCCCTTACATAATACCAGAGCAACATACCTAAAAGAAGGTAAAATTAAGTGTCATATCACCTTAGTGTTTTAGGTAGGCTTGGTGTCTGCATCGCCCTTGTAAGCCCTACAACATAATAGGAACCTTAGTTAAAGGATAACATATTAACCAGGAACCTATCAGCTGCACTGACCAAAGTCGATACACCAATCACTCATCTACATTCAAGCAGTCTGATTATCCATAAGTAATAAAAGTGTCTCCATAGAAACCAAGTATACAGGGGAATTCACTTGCAATAAAGGATCTGCTTTAACAAGAAGACTTCAAGCCAAGATTTTGCGCGAACTTAGGTTTACACATCATCATTCACTGATATCATTAGATATTACACTTCTGGGATTTCACAGTCTTGAAGATTACAAAAAGCTCTGCACATGGGGAGAGAAAAAAAAAGGTTTGGAAGAAAAGATTTGCATATGTAGTTATAAAAATACCAAAGCAGATTCCATGCTAAACTCTGCCAAAAAGAGAATAATTACCATTGCCCATCAGCATGCAGCCTTGAAATTATATTCTCTTCTCCTTGCAGAAGCAGTCATCAGATTATCAAAATGAGGTTATCCTGACTAAACTCAAATAGTTCTTATATGGAATAAGCACAATGCAATCAACAGACAAGCAGCGATTTCCCTCCCACACAAACTATAATCTTTTGTGAAATATATTTTTAATGAAGAATACATAGCCCTCCTCCATGTTTGGTTCTGCTCTCACACTCCTCCACATAAAAGCATACATACATTTTAAAGAGAAGGTGAAGAATCTTATAGCTTCTAATAACATCCTTTATGATGTAAGGCAAAAAAGGAATGTTAGCATCTGAACTAACCCCCAAATGTATCTTTTTCATATAATGTCATTCTTATGAAAATAAAGCAAGTTACCAATGGCTCCTGGGGGACAGTAGGCTGAAATAAACATAAACAATGGATCTCACCAAAATTTTAATGATTTCTTTCTAATTAGATGCATTATGAAAGCTTAATTCATTCAATGACTAATGACTCAAAACCCATGAAACTGAATTTTAATCTTTCTCAAATTTCAAATTATAAATTGCTTGTCGTGAGTCATACTGCTTATTCAAAAAGCAAGTTTTTGAAAGGAAAGTTTTTTTGTAGGTGAGTTTTATAGTGGCACTCATTTTTCTTTCTCCTTCAATCATCTGAATTTTAAATGTCGAAAATTAAAACAATATGACCGGGTAGTTGGACAGATTTTCTACCATTAGGACAGCTAATTGGAAATGAGGCTATAAAAGTAATTATGTATGCCCATGCCCACTCAATGGAATTGTAAGAGGCAAAAAAGAAACAAAAATCTCTCCACTAGGGCTTTTTTACCCCACACAGCACCTGTTTCAGGGTCCTAGGCTCTGGGATATATTTCCGAATTTGGTTCCTAGGAGGCAAGCCATTAAGAAATTAGTTACAGTGATAAGTAACCTTGGCAATCTGTTACATCAAGGGGCTATGCCTTGGGGGGGGGGGAGGGGAGGAGTAAGACTTGCTAAAGCCAAATCAATCAATGCTATTTTTCCACAAAGAAACAGTCCTAAAAGATCAGAAAACCAATTTTGCCTAAATGCTTAAATGATGTAATCGCTGTACACTAAAAGGAGTGTTTTAATTTTGTCTAATTGTCATTTAAAAAACAAAATCATCTCTGAAAAGATAGCCTGCAAACACCGGCAAAGCACAGTTGGTTTGATTGACACGTGTACCTCAGCCCATCTGTACAGAACCTGCTTCCTTAACTTAGCGAGAGGTCAAGAACCTCTTTTGCCAACAAAGCAACATCAGGGAGAGAGAGCGAGGAGGAGGAGATGAAAAGAAAAAGAGGCAGTAAAGGAGGAGATGGGAAGGCAGAACTAGGAAAAAAGTTTAGGAGATGGGTTCGCACATAGGGTAGCAAATGTAGCTGCTGACAGGCTGGTGAGTCCATTTCCATAGACAGTTTCAGAAGCCTCATTCTCACAGGTGGAAGAAAGACATGGGGAAAAAGAAGAAAATGAGAAAACATTTTTATGAATGCACTTATAATTCCTTTCCACACGCGTCCACCAGTGCCCGGCTCTACTCCCCAAAGCCTGTCGATGTGAGGTGCAGGCTAACTTTCAGAATCACCTCCAAACACATCCAGATAAAAGACAACACAGATTCCCACGTATCACTAAGAATGCCAGCACACCCTTTCCATTCAAAGCCTCTATTTCTACCCAGGATCCTAACAGTCCGGGCTCGCAGGGATAAAATCTGGCGAGCTGATTTGAAAAACAAAAGCCCAAGTCATTAAAGAGAACTCAGTGCCTGCCCCGGCCAACCCCACAGAGTCCCTGGGTGCCTCCAATGGCAAGGTTCTGACTGTCCGCTTTCTCGGGTTCCGGAAATGCACCTTTCCCCACACACAGCCTCTCGGGCTAAGGAAACCAGCTGAGCGAGAACTGCCGCTGTTCACAAAAGGAATTCCCCCTCCCTTCCCCTCCTTCTCCCTCCCCTTTCTTCTCTTGTCCCTCCTCCCATCATCCGCTGGTGAATAATAGCACTCTGCTACCTGCCTGGATCAACACCGTGAGCCCCTGTCTTCAAGCATTCAGGGAATTTAACAGCCTGGAAATTCCTGTTGTCCGTTCGCTGAGGTCACAGATAAAGCTAAACAACAGCCGTGGTTCCCATCAATCATAAGTCACTCACTGATAGAATGTATGGTAGGAGACCTGATGTAAGCAAGTCACCAGAGAAAATACCCACTGATGACGCATATCCAGGCATAAAAATAGTTACAGGGCCCTCAAAGGGATTATTCAACAGCCTACATTTAGACTTTCTTACAAGAGACCTGAAGTCAACGTGCTGCAGTTTCATGGCTGGAGAGAGTTGAAGTTTCAAGCTATCTCAACAGACATAACCACAAATAGCTGGTTTAAATAAGCGCCTGCAATAACAAGCCGTTTAGTGAATTTTAACACAACCTTATAAGCATTAAACGGGACCGCCAACTATCTTATAAAATGCCACGTAATCTTCTCTTTTATTCATGTTCTCCCTCATATAACAGTTCCTCTTTTTTAAAGCAAGCTCCCCAAACATGCATACTTAATTGGCCCAAAGAAAAACAACATCCACTGCTTTCCAAATAAATGTTAGGAAAATAACATAAATTGATCTATAGCCTCTTAAAACATGCTTTTAAAGAGAGCTGAGCTTAATTGTAAGTTTCACCAATGAAACTGACATTCTGCATACCGTATTTGCAAGTATATTTTTTCCTGCATTGGTTTGATCATTTATAGACAAAATTATCACATGCATTAGATACACCTACTATGGTATCTTACACATAGTAGGCATTATTACTGTTTGCCAAATAAGTGAATGAATAAATGAATCAATGAAATGTTATGTACAAATATTTTAATTAAGTGACAGGATGGTAACTAAGACTGAAATCCTGGGTTTTTTTTTAATTTTATGAAGAGGAAACTAACTTTTTACATGTGTAACAATTTTAATAGTTTCAAGTCATCTGTTCTCTTTTTCCTCCCACTCAAACATATGCACAGTTACCCTGCATAGAAAGGGCTTTCACATAGCTTTCATATTAGAAAATGCTGGATTTTTGCACATTTTAATATTTGAATATATAAAAATGTTTCCTTCCCGGGCTCCTTTAAGCAAATGTGCTGACACAATGAACAATAAAGGCAACTGTCTCTGACAGAACCCAAAATTCTGCCTCCAAACTTGCAAGCCCTACTTGTTATTGTTAGTCTTAATTACCGATCCTTTCCCAATAATGGACAGATTTGCATTGTTACCCAGTTAGTTACTAGCTACAGAACATTCCTCTGTGATAGAATTTATCTCAGTGCTTACTGATATTAACTACCCTGCCCACAAAATTGGCAAACACCTACTAGCAACATTGCCATAACTTTTGACAAATGTAAGGGCTTTGCTTTATTCTAGAGGGTACTTTTCCAGCAACAGGAACCAGATGACATTTTTCTTCCTATACTGGTCGGTTCTACATCACTTTCCTCAAGTATGATACCACTGCTATAAATACAAGTGAAAATTATTTTTAGTACTAAGATTTCGCAAAGCATTCACGTTTCTCTCCTGTGCATATGTGTCAACAGTATGTGGCCTAGTTTAAAGAATCTAAACGGAAATGCTCACTAGTGCCCTCTAGTTGAGCACTGCTGAGGCAGGTTTGAAGAAACACACATGTACCTGTATCACCCACTCACAAATATTGCAAAAGCCATCAACAGTTCAGCAATTAATTACTCACATAAAATGTAGAATAATAAATTATATCTAGGGTCCATTTTATTTCACAAGGTTTCATTTTTGAAAATGCATAAAGAAAAAAAATTTTTAAACGGAAAAAAATCAAACAGAGAAGATAATGAGACATATTTGTTTGCTGAAGAAGAGAGAATGTACTTAACTGACTCAGAGACCAAAAATGTTTCGTGAATTTTACAGAAGCTCATTGTCTTTAAATAGCTCAAAAACTAGACAAGGCACCCAGAAATAATCAGATTTCACCGTGCCTCATACATTTGACAGCCTTCAGTCATGGTGATCTATGCTGGTCAAGTCTGAATTCAGGATCCTCAGATAATTTTAAAACAAAGCCAATCTCCCAAGCAGGCACTGTTTCAAATTGCACAGACATAACCTATCAATCCAGAGATCACAGATTGAGTTCCATAAGAAATTATTTGCATAAGCACTCCTGGTTTTAGTAATTTCACTTCTGTTAAAATTTACTATCAGCAGCACAACTGATTTCTTTTTAAAAGAAAATGGAACTTCTTACCCTTACCCTATGCTATCATTATAATAAGTAAAACCTGTGACATTATTTTCTGCTGCAACAAAGAAGTTAAGCCACTTCTTGATATTAAGAAATGCCAAAAACCATGTCAAGGGGCACTTGCTAACTTTTATCTTTTTGAAATATCAAACAACACGATCACCTAGTCACTAAATTAAGACCAGATTAATTATCTGTACAGAACTAGGGGTTGAGTTGGGGAGCATATACTGAAGATAATGTAGCAAAAAATCCGCTTTTTCAACTCAACTAGGCTCTCTAGAAACTGTATTTATGTCCACCCTCTATGTCACTAATAGAATTCCATGATAGTAAATCTTTTTACATGCCGTGGCTCTATAAAAAATGGGAAGATGCATCCCTAGTTGACTATCCTGGGCCCAGCCTGCGACAGACCCATCACATGCAGACTGTAAGGTTAGTTCTCCCTTCCAGTCTCAGTCTTATGGCAGGATTCTGTTTTATTTTTAATTTATTTAATCACATACTTATAATATCTCATTGCTTAACAGCAGACTTTTCCACTTAGCAAATATGATTGCTTTCCGGGCATTTATGACCCCTGGTCAATTAAGCCACTGTCTTCACCCTTTCCCACCATGCAACGCACCTACATGAGCACGTGTGAGCACACGCACAGACACACACACACACACACACACACACACACATACACACACACACCTTTTCCTCACACCTGATCTCCTTTGATGATGCCAAACTTTCACCAAACACCCAAGGTAAATGCACAGAGTCGTCTTTAACTTCTCCCTGCCCTCAGCTCTCATCACCAAAGCTCGACAATTTTACCAAGTGATGCCTCTCTCCCTTGCCTATCTTCTCTCTCACTCCACCACCATGATCTCAGTCTTAGCCTTCAATATTCCTTGCCCTACGTCAATACAGTAAACTATCCTTAGTACCAAAAGTAACTTTTTAAAACATAAATCTGACTATAGCACTCATCGGATTAAACCTTTCCATGGCTTCTGGTTGCATCATAGGAAGTCTTGCATCAGAGACCATTCTACAGGATCATAGTTATTCATTACATGTCTGAACTCTATTTGGTTTGGAGCTGCTTGAGATCAGAGGCTGGGCTGTGCTGGTGGTTGCATCACCAGCTCCCAGCAGAGTGTGTGCCTGCACATCTGCTGAACTGAAGTGGACCGAATGGGAGGACGACGCATTGACAATAACTCCTGATGTAGTTCAACTGGACTGCATAGAGAGACAGCACGGCAGAACCATGGGTTCAACCCACTGCCATCTCAGGCAATGGCATCACCTCTTTAAGCCTTAGGTTCCCAAACTACAAAACAGTGTCAGGGTAAAATAGAATAATATACGTTATGTGCCTCCAACAACAGCGGACTGAGAAGGTGCTCAATACATGGTAGCTACTATTATGTCTTAAGTAGAAATGCTAACAGATAATTTCATTTCCAATGATCAACTGTACATACAGACATATATCAGAGAGCAAAATTATCTGTTTCAGTGCTGTTGACTAGACACAGATCTATAGACTGTGCTGTCCAGTACCATATGTGTAGCCAGTAACCATATGTGGCTGGTGTGACTGAGGAACTGATTTTTTAATCTCAATTTAAATGTAAATAGCTCCATGAGATCAGGGGACTACCTCATCGGACAGCAAAGATTCACTGCAACTCTGACATCAGGGGTTCCCCTTTTAGGTGCTGTCTCCTCTCCTTCCACTCAAAGCAGTTTTATGGTAAGGTTCAAGTGTCAAGGTCAATACTTCCCCTTCTGTTAAAGAAATCAAACCTAAAACAATTCATCCTATCCGAAGAGATTTAGTCCTAAAGTATGAGAAGGTCATATGACAGAGTTCCACATAGACTATTCATGTTGAGTGAATGACTGTGTCAACGAAAGAAACAAATGAAGGATAATACAGTCCAGAGAATGGACCCCCCAACACAACCCAGAGAGAAAGATTACAGCGGCAAGTGCCCAGGATTTGGGAGCCTAAGACCTTGCTTCAAACCCCAGCTCTGCCATTCACATTCCATGAGGTCTTGTGAAAATCTTTGACCTCCGATCTGTCCAATGGTGGTAATATTAATACAACTCACAAATAACTGTAATAATCAAATGAGATAAATCAGACATATAAATAGTAGCACAAATGGTGTAACTGAGACAGTTGTAAAAATAACATTTAAATACCTACCTTCTGTATTATTATAGTACATAATGTCCTATAAAAACGAGGTGCACTATACCTGTATCTTGACAATTTGGGTAAATGTCTATAGGAAATGACTAATAATTACAAGGATGATTACATGTCCACTTATAAACTATAATAAAAGGATTCATTAATTCATTGTGATCAATAACTGTAATATACAATCTATCTGACACAAAGGTCAGATAATGTTGAAGTTTGCTTTCGAATACATCACTTGTCTCCTTTCTTATCCCATATGTGCTAGAGGGACAGGGTCTGTGGCCCTCAGCAATATTTGGTAATAATAGTTCATTTCTGCTCTGTACTTTCACATTCTTAAAGTCATCTTCAGGATAACTCAATATAGGCCAATAATTTTATTATTCCCATTTTTTTGGAAAGGCAAAGAAATAATGCGGTTAGTAGGTAAACCTATCAGGTTAGTGACTCCATGTCTAGAGTTCTTGCCATTATACTCCAGGGAATTTCTTGGTGTTTCACATTTCCAAAAGAGAGTCCAGATTTGCATCCATGTGCCCCCACAAGAAGAATTTTAACAAGACATTAGGTATCACACCAGAACACGTTATTATGTATGGTAATAATACAGAAGGTACAGTTAAATGCTATTTTTATAACTTTCTCAGTTAAACCATTTGCATGACTACTATGTGTGTATACATATAATTTAATATTGGTTAATATTAACATATAGCTTAATAGTTTTAAAAAGTGTTTTTACCCACACTCAGCAGAGCCTGATAACACCTTACAAAGAAGGTAAGTATCAGGTAGTATGATCCCCATTTATACGTAAGGAAAGGGGCTTGGAAAGCCCTTGACTCTGGACCATGCCTTTGCAGTGTAATGGAGAGCAGTGATGTGTGTACTTGGGCTGTAGGTCCACAGGTACTGTCAACTAGCTGAGTAAGCTCAGGTAAGTCACCCAACCTCTCTGGACCTCACAGAATGTGAGTCTCTTGCACACCCCACCTCCCTGTTAAAATGCTGTCCTTCTGCAACCCAGCTACTTCAGAAACACTGCTGAGACGAGGCTCCAGATGGTCTAAGTCCTGGCTGATTCTCCATCCCCTCTCATACGTCCTACTGCCTCTTCCTTTTTTACAGTTGAACAAACTGGACCTAATTAAGGAGTTCATTCCATTTGTTTGTTGGTTCATCTTTAGAGAGCATTAGGCCCTGCTTATTCTTTGATCGCTTGGCTTATGTACACCCAGCAAAAACATTCCTCTACAAGAAAGCCTAGCAAGACAGACATATGCGGGCACGAGGGGTGCCAGGGAAATGGGTGTGTCCTCCTGTGACTCCCCCACTTCACTGCCACACTTTCACTTTGGCGATGGAAGGTGCCTGTTTGTTTTGATGGCTTTTAATATTTTTTTCATTTTTATTTTTCAAAGAAACAGTACAAAACCCAAGGTTGATAGGAAGACAGGTTCCAACATCGAGGCCCGGGGACAGAGTTACAATTACTTTAAAAGCAATTTAAGTGGCTCCACGAGAAACGTTCTACCATGAGTGGAGGGCGAGTCCCAAAGAAGTCATGGCTGAGGGGGCTTGGCTAACGGTGGCCCCCCGGGACCCACATCCACACAGACCCCCTCTACTGGTACAGATAAAGCTCTTCTACATCTCTGCTGAGGCAGGTGCCAGAGAAATAAGCAACCTGACCCCCTGAAGAGTCTTTGGAGCCTGGCAGTAACCTGAGCTGCTCTAGGTTATTTTTGCTTAGAGCTAGTGGTTCTTAAAGGGCCTGTGTTCTAAGTGCGCATATCCAGACACAGAATGCAAATCAATGAAAAGACCAATGTGATGCCCCTATCTTAATTAAATGTAGTTTATCAAAAGGGTATAACAAACCAATGTGAAAAAATGTGGGCAATATTTTCCAGGGATCAATCATAATATCCTGTGATACAACATCATTGGTTTAAAAAATGGATATGCTGAATAACCCCAAACCCCACTGGTTTAAAATGCCAGGAGAAAGCAGGCGGTCCCCAAGGCTCTGTCCTCAGTGCTGGACTGCCACTTAAGAAGGGACTGGGGAGCAGAGATTCGAGAGGGAGCCAGTTGCCAGCCCTGTGCTCAACAGTTATCACCCCGTTTCAATGCTCGCTGTGCCCTTACAAGTATAATAACTGTACAAAAAGGAAAGTGGAGCTCAGGGAACCTTCATCCTTCACTCAGGAGTTACATAATGGCTGACGGCGGGCCCCTTCCACCTTCCTGAACAGCGAAGATGCGAAGATTTGGAAAGCAAACACCCCATTCAAAGACGATTCTCGGGAAACAACTAGTCCTTTCATTCTCTGCCCCACATCCCCAAACTGGCCAGGGAGGAACAGGAATAATCCAGTCCCTAGGAAAGTGGGATCCGGAGTCACAAGCACCCAGATTTGCAAACCCGCTCCACCACAAATTCGCTGGCTGAGCTTGGTCAAGTCAGTTATGACTCCCAGGCCTCAGTGGCAATCACAGTAACACTGACATCAGCAGGCTGTTTTGGAGATTAAAGAAGATAATCATATGCATGATGTATTTGGAATGGTGCCTACCCATGGTAAACAGTTGCTAGTATTAGTTGTATTAGTATTCCTATTTGCAAGTGTATAATTCAAGTTGCTTTGAAATTTGGCCATGTCTAATCCTAAGAAAAATAATCTATCAGCTAGTTGTTAGGCAGGTACCCTACCACGGACAGGATCTCCAGTGCTCACAAGTTTGTCAGCCACGTAATTCTACTCCCCAGTACACATGAGGGACATGAGGCTCACAGAGGTGGAGTGACTTGCCTGAGTTACAAGGAGTAAGTGACAGAGCAGGATTTTAACCCGGTTTAATTTCAAAGCCTGTATTCCTTTCACTCAATTGAGAAACCATCAGGGGACAGCGTGGAGAGCAGAAGGAAGAACCCTCGGGAACAGCAACTTGTCCCTTACGTCAGTCCCATCACCTCTCAACTAGTTTCACCTTCCAGCTATGAATGTTTCTGTTGTTTGGTCTTAACCTCTGCAGCAAGTTACCCATCCAGTATTGATCTACAGGTAATTCTACGAGAATAATAAAGTTCTCTGTAAACCTATTAAAACTATATTAAGTGTTCATTTCTTTTTTTTTTAAAGATTTTATTTATTTATTTGACAGAGATAGAGATAGCCAGCGAGAGAGGGAACACAAGCAGGGGGAGTGGGAGAGGAAGAAGCAGGCTCATAGCAGAGAAGCCTGATGTGGGGCTCGATCCCACAACGCCAGGATCACGCCCTGAGCCGAAGGCAGACGCTTAACCGCTGTGCCACCCAGGCGCCCCAAGTGTTCATTTCTGAGCTACAGATCTTCAGGAATCCACAAGCCCCATATGATATAAATCGTGAAAAAAAAAATACAAATGCTTAACATCTCATAGTTCATAAAGTGTTTTCGTAAACATTAGCTCATGTAACCAACTGACTCAGCAAGGTGGCTATATGCCTATTTCTCCGGTGAAGAAATTGAGGCACAGGTTAAAGCAAGTGCCTATAGTCACATAATCAGAAAACAGTAGAGTCAGGTTTGAACATCCAGGTTTCCTGATATCATATCTATGTTCCACCCATGATGCTATATCTATCTCTAGAAAAATAACAGCCTCTTTTCTTGTATGATCCCCTAGGCTGAGAAATATATCAAGGTATGATATATTAGCATCTCTTTCTGTCCTTCAATGCACTGTGTTTTACTGGTGCTCAAATATACAGTGTCAATTAATGGCTACACTATTTCCTAATATGGCATAATATCTACCCACGAAAACCAAGTCAATAGTGTAACTTCCCAAAGCTTGAGTGTCTGGGGGACAGGGTCATCTCTTACTTATCATCATAGAGCCTGGGATGTCTTACTGCATTTGGTAGTATGTATTCAATGATTTAATTAAGTAAGGCTCAAGAGTACTATAATTTTATCTGTTAATTTTTTTTTAATTTTTTCAGGACTACTATAACTTTATAAAGGCATATATATGTCTATATTTTGAATAACCTTTGTTTTTAATTTGGGTACTTTTAACAGAAAATTTGGCAACAGAATTTAGGATAACACTTACTAAATGTCTACAATGTGTCCCACACTGTTTCAAGTCCTTTAAATTTATTAATTTCTTAATTTATTTATTCCTGGCAACAATTCTATGGGTAAGCACTATTACTATTCCTGTTTTACGGATGAGGAAACTGAGTCACAACTTCCAAAGGTATAGAGCTGTTAGTGGTACAACAACAATTTGAACACAGGGCTTCAGGCATCCAAGTTCAGATCTCACTTAATTTTCACAAGAACCATGGGCAACAGTAGTAAATCATCTTGGAGACTGCAGGCTGCCTTGATAATTCCCTGCGGTAATCTGATATTCAGGAGAAAAATAAAATTATCCAGCTTAATTGTTTATAGTAGCAGTCCTGTTCCATAACCAAAACTTATCACACAACTTATCACACTCATCGCATTACAATTTAAAAGTTTGTTGGAAAAATATAGCATATAGCTACATTTTAATTTTAATATGTGTGGTTTGAATTTATAGCCAATTTAGCTCTTCTTGGAATTTTGATATTTTTTGCATATAATCTTACATACTTCACATTGTTTTTCATTTGTGATCTTAAAATGGCTGTGATTCTATCTAGCGTCCTTTGACATTTGCCTTTTAAAACAGAGTTTTGTGGAGAGTTACTTCAGAACTTAGTCTTCTTTCTTTTCTTGGCTTCATCCCTCTTTTTTCTTTATCCTCTTCTTTTCTATTTTCCCTTTCTTTCTGTTTATTTTATTTCTTTGTCATAATGACTCTGGGTGGTACCCAGCAGTAATCTTCCCGAACTAGAAGCTCTACCGTGGGTTTCTCAAGTAGAGTCTATAAACTGCCCTACACACCATTAGCTCCAGGGATGGTCCCCAAACCTGCATTCTCAGCCAGCTGCCCAGGTAAGTTCTAAACATTCTGGGATAAATCAGGATTTTCAATCTGCTGATTCCTACAAGCAGTTCTTTTGCTGAAGGCTTTTCTATTCAGCAATGTGTATATGTTAGTTTTATGAAAATGTAAACTTCACTCTCTAGACTTCGGCTGAGTGTCACACAATATGCATTTTATGTACTAAATTTAAACCAAAGATTTTAGCACACTCTATTATTTATTTCAATGTGTAGCAATGTGGAGACATAACCGTGACTGTTGGGTCAAATGAGAACTCTAAATGGATCCAAGGAGGACCACAAATGTAATTGCTTAAAGGGACGTGTTTCAACTGAGGTTGCTGATGCAACAGATTTTTATTTTCAGCATTTCATTTTAGGGTAAAACCTGACCATTTGGGTCTCTATATTTATCCTATATTGTCTCAAACCAACTTCATTGAACCAGCTAAGAACCAACAGCTGACACGGGAATGAAAGGTGTAGCATAAGAAATAAGAAAAACCAACCAACCAACCAATGGTGATAGAAGAGGAAAATACTCACATGAAACTTCATTTAATGAAGTCTTCATTTAATGAAAAATATGTATGGACTAATAATGCAGGAGAAGATAAGCTAAAACTTAAAATGTGATCTCTTTTAAGAGGTGCTTTGCTTACGTGTTGATCATTTTCCACAAAACCTCACAGGGAAATCTGATCTATTTGGGTCAATATGACAGGTTACTCTAGTCAGTCTTGTCACATCACCTAACCTGTCACATTCACATTCTATTATTTTTCGGCTTCACAGAGACACCCAGTTCCTCAATCCCACCCTCCCATCAGTTCGCCCTCTTCCTCCCCTCCTATCTCCCATCCTCCAGCCCCTTCCGCTCCCCCTCCCCCTCCTCCTTCTCCTCCAGGCTTTTCACTGTCCTCTCTTGATCCCTCAGTGAATCACCTCACCTTTTTCTTGCCACCATCTCCACTCATCTGTCACCTCGTCCTTCACTATACCCATTCTAAAATGGATCACTATTTTGGATCACCATCCTTTCCGTTCCTACACCTGCTCAGAGCGGCTGGGGAACGTCCACGATGGAGACAGAGCTCCTGCTGCTGGGCCCTCTGAATGCAGCATCTTCATCTCATAATGCTCCGGTCAGTTCCCTCTTCCTCCAGAGACAACTCTGAATGTTCCCCATTTTCTTCAATACCATCCAATTCTTCCAGAAAAATGACTTTGCCTTCTCACAGAAAATCAAATAATAACATAATCAGGTGTTCAAGGAACAACTTCCTCAACATAAACTTAGTAGCACGCCTCCCTACCCTGCCTTCCTTTTGCCCCAATCAGTACTTCCAAGGGCTCTGGCTGCTCCAGGATTCTTCTCAATCAATAACCGTCTTGCCTTTATATCAGCTACCTTTCTCCAGTGGCTCTCTCTTGTCAGCACAGATAAAAAGGTTCAGAGCCATATACAAATGCTCTCTGGGTCCCTCTCTCCTCCTAAGCATAGCCACACTTTTTGAAAGAGTAGTCAAAGTTATAAATGTCATGAGGGCAGAGAGGATGACTACATTGCTCTCTAATTCCAGTGCTAGAATAGTTCCTGGTAGGCCCTCGATAAATAATCCTCATTGTTTAATACTGATGCTGCAAAAAGAAAGAAAGCCCAATTGAAAAATGGACAAAACACATCAATAGGAACTTTATAAAAGAGAATCCAACAGCCAAAATACATGAAATGGGACACAGCTTCATTAATCATCAGAGAAATGAAAATTAAAACTACCAGCCTATACCACGAAATAACCACCGGAATGGCCACGATAAGGAAAATGAGAATACCACACCAGAGTGGGGGCAGTTGGGACCCTTATGCATTGCTGGAGGGAATATAAAATGGTACCTCCCCTTTGAAGAAGTGCATGGCAGTGAACTACTCATGCCGAATACATCCAAGCCCTATGATCCAGCAACTCACCCCTAGGTATCCACCCAACAGATATGCACTAAAATATTCATAGAAACATTATTTGTAATCGCCAAAGCCAAAACCCAAATTCATCAATGGTAGAATGAATGCATTATACTATATTCATACAATGAAATTCTATACGACAATGAGAATGAGTGTTACATGCAAGAACATGAATGAAGCTCACTACCATATTGTTCAGTGAAAGAAGCCAGACACAAAAGAGAACATAGCATACGATTCCACACACGTGAGTACAAAAATAGGTAAAACCTACGTGGTGTTAAAAGTTAGATAGTAATTACCCCTAGTTTTATTGTGACGGGAAAAGGACAGAAGTAGTCTCTTGGAATGCCGATAGTGTTGTGTTTAATGATTTACTCTTTCCTTTGTAAAAATTCATTCACTTCGATATGTACTTTTCTGAATATATATTATATTACACAATTTTTAAAACCTAAATATACTGATTTGCCCTGATCCTCTCCTTATACAAACATTCTTGATTTCCTTCTCTGTGTAACCTTCATAGACTCCAAGGTCCCTGAGCCAGAGACCTTGGACTCCCTAGCTCTTGTACAGAACTGAGCACCCACCAGCTCTCCCCCAATGATTCTAGACAAATGAATGAGCACGCTGCCTCAGCTCCACTGATAAATTCTCTTCTTTTACGTGCTCTTGATTCCAAAGTCAGCATTTTCAGCCTCTCTCCTGGACTCCAGGTCTCAAGATCTGCCTATAGAACACTGCAGTGACAATAATCTGCCCTTTATTTGAGAACTGGCTTTGAGTCAGGAGCTTTACACAGATTATCTCTTCCACCCTTCACCAATGGCCTGCAAGGCAATAATTATTACCCCTTCTTTACAGACCAGGAAACCAAGAATCTCAGAGATTAAGGAACTTACTTAAAAATATGCAGGTGATAAACTGGGGAAGCAAAGTTAAATCTCACGTCTTTCCTATCGCCAAACCAGTGGTCTTTTCATAGACCACACATGACCACAGATGTAAAACGTAAGTCACTGCTTTTCTCAAAGGCCTGCTCACGTTCCTGTATCTCATCCTGGGCAATATTATCACTATTCACCTTGTCATCCAGCTGCAGTCCTGAAAATTGCCTTCTCTTCCCTCAAGCCTCACACTGACTCCATCACTAGTACTGTTTCCCACGCTTGACAATCCATCCTGGGCTAGCTATTGTGATTATTACAGCATTAGTTCAGGCCTCTGTTTTTTCTTTTAAAGATTACTGTACCTGTCTGCAAACTATGTCTCCCAATCCAGGCATGGATCCCTCTAATTTATTCTCATGATGCTACCCGAGAGTCTTTGTAAAATGCAAATCTGAACATGTTTCTCCTCATTGCCTACAGGATAAAGTTCCAACATACCAGCATGGCATACCCTCCTTGACCTGGTCCCTGCTAAGCATTCCAGATCCTTCCCTTGTGACCTCCACTCCTCCTTTCCCTATACCTTGTCATCCAGCCATATGAAGATCTACTGCTCACAAAACACCTTGTCATTTTCATGTCTTTAGACTTTTGCATGTCAGTGTCTATATTCCTGGAATGCTTTTCTTCCAGCTGTCTACCAGGCAAACTCATACTCATCCCACAAGATGCAGCTCAAGTATTTACAACTCAGTCAAGCTCCACAAGAAGAGGTGATTGTGTCCCCTTTATGTTACAGTCAGGCTTTGCACGTCTTTCTCTTACAGCCTGATTCACAATGTATTGCAGTATTTTGCAGTCTGCACTTAACTTTTAGGATATTAGCTCTTCAGAGACAGACACATGCCTGCTGTTTTTTGTACGCTCTGGCCAGCACACAACAATAAGTCAAAAATAGTCAAAATAGATAGTTAATAAATGAAATCAATGGTATGTGGGTATGATATTGTGATTTAGAAGAAATATATATTTGGCCATTCAGATGATCAAAATATGTTTCTTATAAACATTTGGTCTTTCTCCAGTTCCTTTCTCACAGCTCCCAAAACTCCTGGAATTTCTTAAGTGTTCAGAGTGATCATGGTGCCTTTTGTTATGTTAATGCGGTGACTTTTGGAGAGCATCTAAGGATGAGGGATGGTTGTGAATGGAGCCAATCAAGTGATTAGAGGGTTGGAATTTTCAGAGCCATTCCCTGTCCTCTAAGGAGGGGAAAGGGGTTGGATTTTGAACCAATCACCAATGGCCAATGGCTTAGTTAAACATGACTATGCAATGAAGCCTCTATGAAAACCCAAAAAGACTGGGTCTGGAGAGCTTCCAGGTTGCTGAACACATGGAGAATCTCAGAAGTTAAGACTGAAAAATGGACAAAACACGTCAATAGGAACTTTATAAAAGAAAATCCAACAGCCAAAATACATGACTCTTCCCAGGACCTTGCCCTATGTATGTCTTTACCTGGCTGTTGATTTGTATCCTTTATCACAGCCTGTAATAAACAGGTTAATGAGTGTTTCCCTGAGTTCTGTGAGCCACTCTAGCAACTTCAAAGAACCTAAGGAGGAGGTCATTGGATCCTCTGATCTGTACCTTGTGGGTCAGAAGCACAGTAACAACCTGGACTCATGACTGACATCTGAAGTGAGGGGTAGAGGGCAGAAATTAAACCCTTAACCTGTGGAATCTGACGCTATCTCTGGGTAAACAGTGTCAGAATTGAGTTGGCTTCTCAGACACCAGTAGAACACAGAGAATTGCCAGATATTGTGTGTGCGGGACTCCCCTACATGTTGGAATTGGGTCTGTACACCTTAAAAGAGTGAGTATATATAATCTGAGTTACAGATCATTTATTTTTAAAGCCAAAGAGATTGTCCCAAGCAGAAACAATGGAGGAAGTAGATCAACTCTTTGTGTGAAGAAATGATGAATGCAGCCCAAAGTGTAAGCTGAAAACAACATGTGGTGTTATGCAAGTCTCCTCAGGTCACTCGTCAAGTGCTGCCTGCGACCACCACCAGAGCCATCTATGATGCTGGGCAGGGATTACGCTCAGGAGTAAAAGGAAAAGGGTAAAGGTCTCTGTCGAACAGGATATTTCTTGGATCCCTAATCTCTGAACCTACTGCAGATAACCGTCCCTATTCAACCTCAAATTTTAGGTGGTACAAAAATGGTCAAAGATTTCTTAGAAATTATTCACAGAGCTAACCAGGTTAGAGCAGAACATTCAATTTATCCCCGGGATGAGCAAAACTGGAGCACAGCAAAACTAAACATTTTTCACACTGATCTCTCATTTCTAAAATGCAGGACAGGAACATGGACATATAATAAATAATCAAACGGTGAGATTATCTCTTCAAAGTGAAAAAAGCAAAGCAAAGGACTGTGGGATCGATGGGGATGCGCATCGCTGGGAAGCACGAGTAAGAGAAGAAACCTGAAGCTTCAGAGCTTTGCCAGAGGCCGAGTATTTGTGGGCAGGAGCACTTAATTCTCCAATCACTCCACACCACCCCGGGTCCCTCAGTGAAAGGCAGGACACCAGATGACCGACAGAAAGCACTCCTTCCCACAGAGGAGGAAGCTGATTACAGCTTTCAGGAGCCCCCACACTACACGAAAGCTACAATTTCAGGGCTCTCCCTACAGAAAGACTGTGGAAAGGAGCAGCCAAACACCCCTAGAGACACACAGAAAAGCAATAACTATGTTGACATTCCAAAAAGAGAAAGGGGGAAGAGCCTTTTCCTCACAGCAGCATTCTTTAATTGCCTTTTCTTGCTTCCTTTCTGGAAAGAAGGGGAGGTGGGTGATGGCAGCGAGATCATGTAAAAGACCACAGGGCAGCTGAACATGAACTGCTATCTGGCCCCCTTGCACAAAGGCCGTATTATCATACACACATAAAAATGCGTGGGCAGGACTTGGAGGGCTGGTTCCCCGCACTGCCCCCCAAACTCACTCCCAACTCTGCGCCTTGAATGCGCTCCTGTCTGCACACCCTCTGGCAGAATAGGTCCTCCATGTTGCCATGGAGCTGAAAGCCCTGTAGTGTAGACGGAGGATCACACTGCCTTTGTACTCCAACTGCAGAGGCAGGAATCAGTGCACAGTACTCATTCCACTCGGATTTCGGAGTTCCAGTTGCTGGTCTTCGTGTTCATAGGCGCTCGCGCGCTCTCTCCCTCTCTCTCTCCCCGTTTTTTTTTTTTTTTTTTTTTTAACTTACTCTTTGTAAGATTTACCACAATGGAAACTGCCGGCAAACTGATTCTTGTTTTTGTAAAATCAGTCGCAGAAATGTGAATGCATGTGTGATCTGTGAGCTTCCTCTCCCGGGGCCCCTCCCATGATCACCTTGAAGGGGAGTCAATGAGAAGTGCAAAATGTAAACCAATCTACACATGGTAAATAGTCTACAAAACGAATAACCGGTAGCTATTTTCTCTGACATGATAAATCTGATACAAATTTTAATATTATTTATACTCTGATGAGTACTTTCCCAAGTAGGCCTCAACAATCGACATCCTATCTGTAACGCTACTGCAAATAGAGAAGTACTTCTGCAAGTCCCTCTCAGCTTTCGTTTCAAAGCTCTGCTATTACCTTATCATTTCAGGATCAAATAAAAGAATCTTAAACATAACATGAACAAGGAACACACCTGAACAAAGAACACAAAGTGATTTCCTAATGCAACCTCACTATTCATTGCCCCACCTCTTTTTTGGATTTTGCATCTCCTAAAAGAATGACAACCCAAGTTATACAAAATCAAGTGTAACAAAGCTAAAGAAAAGGATTTTGATTTCTTGCCTGGAAATCTTCACTTGCCCCCAGTCGTACATTCTCATGACCTTGAGTCTCAGTTTCTCAGGTGAATCCGCCAATCTGCTGACAAGAAGTTTTGTGTGATGACTTCTCTTCCCACGGTGCATATACTGAAACTCAGCTATAAAAATGACCTTATGTGCTAACCAGAGCAGCAAAACTCAATCTAGTGGGTTGAAGGATGAGAGTGTAAACCTGGGGAGGAAGGAGAGCCCAAAAAGGCAGGTAACGCATGCACTAAGCTACACATACTACTACGTGGCTCAGCAAAATAAAATTTAGAAAGTTAAAAACTAGTTTATGAGCAATGAAATACCTAGTGACGGCACTGGGTGATAATCGAAGGAATAAAATAAATATCCATGCATCCATACCAAAATAAATAAATAAACAAACAAACAAAGAAATTTTGTAGATATTCCCTCCCTTCAAGGGGTAAAGCTTTATTATTCTCCCTTTAAGTGTGGGCTGACTTCCAAAGAACAGTATATGGGAAGAGAAAAGCAGTAACTTCACAGTGGAAACACCTGGCAGACGCTACCTTAACCAAGGGTTCAAGGTTAACATCACCGGTGATCAGTGGTGTTGACAGACCATACCCGACAACGTAATGCAGTAAGAAGGGCACCTCACCTCTGTGGTCTTCCTTCCTAAAACCCGTAACTCCTGTCTACAAAATTCCTGGCCTACACTTTTAAAAAATGGCCATCCCTTCTGAAAAAAGGAGAGAATGCCATGGTATGCTATGTTATGTTATCATATATCATATTATATTTTGTATTATAGTAAATAGTCTAAAGGTGAGTAGCCAATTCATACTAAATTAACTTTGCCAGAAAATCAGATGATTCTTTAAAACTGTTAACCAAGCACTCAGGCAGACCAGCCTTCTTAGGTAATAATTTTGTTTAGGTAGTAATTTTTTTTTAAATTTTGATGCTTTCAAAACACATCAGAATAACATCTCCAAATGTTGTAGACTTCAGTTTTTTTCTTACCACAAATAGTATGTGTATTTTCACTACAACTAGCAACATTGGTCCTCTTATTGATGATTCTGGCAATTATTTAAATAGGCTCACTCTGTATCTATTTCAGTGGCACAAAAATGCCAACAGTTCAATGTTAGCCTGTTGCAGGACCTTGGGAGCACCCTAGCTGGATGCCCCATGCTGCTTGTGGACAGGCATTCCCCAGCCTCTTGGCTGGGTGACAGCAACCACAACAGCCCACAAAGCGGGTGGAGAACCGATGAATAAAATGATAAATATTTGTGATGAAACAGGATGTTGGGGGGGGTGAGGGGGCGGAATATTTCAACTACTGAACTACTGAAGCTACTCTGGAACTTTAACAAGATTCCCTTGTTGTAAAACTGGAAGCAGTAAACAGATCCAGTGTTTTCTCCTTCGTTGTAAATAATTTGTAGAATTACTACTGTACCACACATCACCCAAGCGGAGAATTTAAGATTTTGGGCTATTGAACCATAAACACTATACTCCCAACAAATGTTGTGATCATCCATGGAAGACAATTCAAACAATGATGTGAAAATATAATTTTTTCAGGTCAGAGAAGACAACAACTTTCAAAGGATCTGCCCTTGCTGTTGATTGAATGTATAATGCAAACGACTATTTACTGAGTTAAACCTCTTACCTCTGCCCCTTAGTAGCAATGACAATAACAATTTACAGGCTTAGGAGCTCTCCTGTCAAGAGTAAATTCGGGATATTCTGAGACGAAGCATAGTATGTCACTTACTCAGAGATGACTCCTATGGTCCCCACTTATTCACATAGTGATTCTGACACCTGACAGCAGGTAAGGGAACAAAAGAGAAGGTGAAACTGACGCTACGGCAGTACCCTTTGGATCCATTTTTAAAGAACGTGTTATCACCAACAGTGCCTTCTTAGAATCTGCAATACTGGGGCACCTGGATGTCTTAGTTGGTTGAGCATCTGACCCTTGATTTCTGCTCAAGTCATGACCTCAGGGAGTGAGAACTAGCTAGCCCCACATCAGGCTCCATGCCCAGTTTAAGATTCTCTCCCTTTCCTCTGCCCCTCCCCCACTACCTCTCTCAAAAAAAAAAAAAAAAGAATCTGCAATACTTCTCTCTATTTCACTTCTCTCTTGCCTTCTTGCTGATGATTCCACCAAAACAAAGTAAAAGCCAAAAATAAAGCATATCTTAGTACAATTTGCCACTTTAAACAAATCTCTGAAGATCTCTTCTACTGAACGTGTCCTAACACCGATCAACCCTTTTGCTACATTCAAGAACATAGAATGGTACCTGGTGTTGGGGAATGAGGAGAGAGGCAAGAACTAAGCAATATGTAGCAAGCTCACTCACTTTAGTGTAAATACAGAAGCTTGTATCAATACAAAACGTGAATATCTAGTATAGTCTGAGACTTGCAGGCTTAATTCTCCCTGCCTAAACTTCCACTAATAGAGTTGACAAGTCCCTCCAAATGAAGGAGCAGGAAATTATATAGATGAACTTGAAGACACATGTTCTACTTTTGTTTTCCATCTATTATACTAATCATTCCCAATTATGATCTGTGAATCCCTCTTATGCACTCCTCTTTAAAAATCATTTCCTGGAAACCTTAGTAATTGACATTTTGAAAGCAATACTGGAGTGTAAAGGTCACAGCATCAATGCTGTGCTTTCCTTCAATAATACCTTAGGTATGTTTCTGTAAATCTGTTGTTCAGCATGAACAACAGGACATCAAACTCAAATCTGGGAGGAAATACAGTAGGTGCAGAATCAGAGATGAGTGTCACATTCCATTCCAAACACTATCAGAGCTAATACATTTCCTATGAGTGGACTCCGGTCTACTCTAGATATTAGCTCTTTGCTCTTTCTGAATGAAAATAGGGCAACTCACCAAAACCGATCATGTGACCAAAGAAGGAGCTAAATTGCTGTTTCTTACCCCTCAAAAGAAAAAGAAAGTCCCACATACAACAATATCTTTACCAAGAATAAAGATGTTTAACATGTAACAAGCAAACGTATAATATTCGCAAGGATAGTTTATTATTCATTTGTTCCCATCTGTCAATCCTGACTTCATTCTTAGCCTTTCTAAGAGTATCATCTCAATTTCACAGCCCACACCATTATTTATCAGGTAAGTAACCACTGGCAATCCTGGTTTTCATACCTATTGATTTGGGATAAGAGTAGGTTAATATGTTATCAGCACACAACCAGCATGGCCCTTCCTTCTCTACAATTTATTAAAACTAACTTAATTATATTTTCCTCATAACTGTTTTGATGATGTTTTTATCTATTTATAATATTTTTGAATGACAATCTATCTTCCAAAATTACTTAAGGGAAACAATCTTCCATGAGCTTTTTAAACTTCCCCTCCCCTGTATGAAATATGGGAAGATATACAGAACGCCTGTCTCTGAACCACAGTTGAGAAATATGCTGCTCAACTACCTACCAGTAAACTAAATATTTCTCAGATAATTTAGGCTATTGTAAAATGATTATAAGATCAATTAAACCAACAAAAAGACAGTGTTGAAATGCTTTATAAATTCTGCAAGTATATTCCAGTTATGAAACAGAATCTAAACCTCAGAAGAAGAAAACCAGTAACAGGGCATAATTTAGATCACCCATAACAGGTGGCTAAAATCATTTTTGCAAATGACTGGTGATTTGAAGCCATATTTCTGAAATTATATTTAAATTTTAAAATGAAGTCACTGGAAAGCATTGTCATAAATGCTCAGAAACACATGCAGAAAATTGATTTCCAAACAGAATGTTTTCAAGGTGTTCTATAAATATAAAATGTAACTATTTTTTGCTATTAAAACCTGAAGTTAAACACGTCTTAATTTACTAGCCAGATTCGCTGTATTCAGAAGACCTCGAGTATGGTTTTCATCTACCTTCTAAACTCTCAACTGTGAATCTACATTTATCCATACATATTATTTACTAGATCCTCTAAATATTAAAAATAGAAACTGATAATCCCCCTCTAGCTTGGTCATTCCATGATTCTAGAATATACATAGAATCCAATCCACTTGACAGTAGACCAAGAAGCAACATGAATAATGACAAGCAGAGAGCCACACTACCTATGTGACTGTAACTTATCAATAACTTTGAAAATAAATAAATAAGTAAATAACTTTGAAAACATTCATCAAAAACTAATCAGAAATAGATACACCAAGTAAGATGAAGCTGAAATTGTTAAGCTTATAAAATAACAAAACAAAAATTAAATCCCATTAAGAAATATTAGAACTAAGTAACAAGAATTGATATTTATAATATATAAAGGGCGCACAGAACCTTAGTTTTCACAAATAACTAGGAAATAAGTTAGAAAAAACTGTCGAGCCAATTCAGAGAATGAAATGTAATTAAGAAAGAAACCTCACTAATTATTAAAGAAATGCAAACCAAAACAACAATGCAGTGAACTTTTCCTCTTTGGCATGATTGTGATGAAAATGGAAAGTCATCTGAAAATAGGAACCATGTATAATAAAAATATTCATAACTTTTGACAAATAATCTCACAGGAGAAAAACTGAATATTTAGAAGTAAGGGAATTTTAAGAAAACTGTGACCAGTAAATTAGATAAGAATTATATGGCCATTAAAACGAGAATATGGAAATTAGCAAAAGAGAAAGTGTGTATGAGAATTTGATATTGAAAATAAGGACTATAAATATTATGATTATAACCACTCCAAATGTGTGAATAGGAGTAAAAATCAGAAGAGTAACCAAGGAAAAGTTAAAAATCAAGTTGATATATCATAAAGGGTGATTGGATAGTTATGTCCTTTCTTTTTTGTGTGATATAATATTGCTTTTGGGATAAATTTAAAACTTGACAAGAACAAATGAACTGCAGTCATCAAATCAAATTGGCTCCAAAATAAAATCTCCCAAATGCATCGGTCTGTACCTACCATGAAACAAGGGCTATTCCCCAAGCAAGTTCACCAAAGGCCAGATCTTTGCATGCAAAGCAAGACTCAAATACACATGAAATGAGACTGTGAACCATCCACAGCATATCCATGTATTCCGAGAAATTAATCCAGCCCAGACCTTTAAAAGTTGACTATCTAATATGAGATGTTAAGGATTGTTCATTGTTATCCTTTTAACTGTACCACATTCATTATTTCTACAGGAGTTCATGACACACTACCAAATCACGTTGTTTGAATACAGGCAGTTCTCAACTTACAAACACCTGACTGACGAAAACCAAAAATAAAACCAGCTGCTGCTGTCCCGGGTTGTCGCCTTCTAGCACTACCAGAGGTCCTGCTGATACTCCCAGAGAGACTCAGCTGTTGTGAAAAAAAAATCTTTTCGAGAATTTGAAGGGAGGAAGGGTGGAAGCAGTGAAAGCAGGACCAGCTAGGGAAAGCACACAAAGCTGGTGCTTACCCTCCAGAGTCCTCAGTCGACATTTGATGAATGAACAAATGAATTTCCACATTTCACTCCTGTAGTTTGAGTCTAATTACTCTGCCCTGAAGCAATTCCAGTAACCCAATGACATGCGTCTTTCTTGGGCTCCTGATTCACGGAGCTGGAGCTAACGCAGGGAACTGATACCCAGAAACAGACAGCTGCGACCAACAAGCTGTCCTCTTGGCAGTTCACAGGACAGAGCCCAAGCCCAGACCAACCCTAAAAGACCTATTCCCAAAAGTACTGGCGGAGAGCACGTGATCTACAGAGAGAAAAGACAAGACCTAAATGGTGAAAGAAAGTCAAAGGCGAAAGTGTTGCAAAGCTTATTTTAATAAGGATACCAAATGAGAGATCAGAGAAATGAAGTCTCAGTGTGATCTAGAAGTAAAGATGGCATCAAGAGGAGAGGGGGCTGGGCCTGGTTTGGGGTCATCTTGGGACCCCTCAGCATATCAGTTTGACGCATTACTCTGGCTTCTCTTCGATGGCCTTAAAGAAGCAGAACTACCTGACACACATGTGAAGTCTAGTGACCTCTCCACTCAGTTCACCCTATATACATACTCACCTTCTGAAATTTCGAGCCACTCACTTCATTGCTCAAAAATCTTCCTCGACTCCTTCTTACCAACTGAATTAGAGAAACCATAGAGTCTCAGAGTTTGAAAGAGTTTAAAGTACTTTTAGTTCAATGATCCAATGATGGGGTAAAGCAACTTCACCCTTACAGTCCAAATCCATGGAAATATGGTCCAAGCTGTACCAGTTATGATTCTCTGATCATATCCCTGTACATTTCTTGCCTCCTGGTTTTCACTCATGGCTACTACACTTGCACAACTAAAAGGGGCACATTTATATAATATTCTATGTGAATGGTGCTCCCAAAAGTTTAGCGATATTCAATTCTTGAGCAGCCATAATGGGTGATCCAACTTTCACTTATAACATTCTCTCCACCTAGAATGCCATCCCCCAACCCCATCTCTGATTCTAAAGACACCAACTGCTCCTCAAGGCCCATGTCTTCCATAAAACCCTTCCTGGTTCCTACAATTGTTTATCATATTTTTCTCTGAACTTTCCCTTTATTTTGTTTATATCTCTTTTATGCATATTCTGTCTTCTAGTATAATGAGTTAGTCATGCATGTCTTATTCCAATACCAGATTGTATGTATGCTCCATGAGAATGAGAATAGCCTAGGATTCACCTTTCTTTCTACACAGCTCCAAGCCCGTTGCCAAAACCAGAGTAGGTACTTAACTGTTGGCTGGGACTTTTGATTGGAAAAGAAACAGATGATTCAGAAACTAGACAAGTTTGAGGAAGTAGTTTAGATTGGAATGGAACATAGCGATCAGAAACATCAGACTAATTTTTGACAATTTGGTGTTTTCAGGCCCATTGGGTTGGAAGGAATGCTAAATGGTAGGATGTCACTGTCAAAGACACACTTTCCCTTATTTCAAAATTTTGCCTAAGACCAAAACTGTACTTATGGAAAAGGGAGACTTTCTCTTCACCTCTTCCTCCCTCCAGTAAGACACAACCCTCTGACAAAATGAAATCCAAATTCTATACAACCAACTAAAACACAGGTTTGAAACAAAGTACAAAGTAACCAAACACAATTTAATCTGTTTTATATAATACCAAAAAACTGGGTGTTATATGCAACTAATGAATCATTGAACGCTACACCAAAAACTAATGATGTACTATATGTTGGCCAATTGAATTTAAAGGAAAAAAAAAAAGAAAAGAAATAAATTTATGCTATTTAGGGATTGAAAAAAAAACAATTTTCCTTTTTTAGTTAACAAAACTCTACTAAAGGACAAGTTGAAAGAATACAAATCTGAAAGACGTTGAGAGCAGGTATACCACTTTAAAGGTATCTAAATATGGTTTTCTCTATTATACAGAGCCCATGTGTCTGCCTAGCATGTAATATTCATTTTCTTAATTAGTATGCATGCTAAAATATCTATTATAATAGATGTATCATGCTCCAAGGAAACCATTATGATCTATTAAAGGGTGATTAACCATATAAAATATGATTCAGCATTAACTATATAGAAAGAGACATCTTCAAATTAGAATATACAGTTTTCTGTATATATTGTAATCTATCTAATTATTTTTGAAGACTAAAATATTCTGTGTTCCTGTGGCATTGGTATAATGTACATTGTTGATGATTCAAAATATTTTAGTATATAACTATATATATGGGCACTGATAATCTGAAAAATAAATCCCATCCATTTAAAGACAATTTAACTATGAATACAGCAGGCAAAGGGCCAATAATGTTAAAGAGTGGAGAACTGGAGAATGAATTGCTTAGTAAGCATATAGAATAAGACTTCACACACCAAAAATTGTTGAGATTTTTTTATGTATATATAATATTTACACTATATTCTATTTATGTATTTATTTATGTTTAATACAATATATGTTTATATAATATACTTATATTATATTTATATATGTATAATATATATTTATGTTATATCATTTAAACATATATAGAGTTATGGTACTTGGCTCTCTTCTTAGCCAGAAAATTTTCAGGGTCATTATCATGAACATAGGTTACCATAGCAAAACTATTCATTTGTTTGTTTATTTATTCAATTGATTTACTAGAAAAATACTTGTGGAATATTTTTCCTGTAAGATAAGCAGTACACTAGCCCTGGAGATACGGTATCAGTTGGGACAGGCATGGTCCTAGCCCTAGTGGAAGGTATATTCTAAGAAGAAAGATCAACAAATAGCCACTGTGAACTGGAGTCACCCGGGAATGCCTTCTGAAAGTACTAAGACTCATGCAGTTGCTTACCCTTCATTCGATTCCACATTGGCCTACATTTTATTCTTCCTTTTTAAGAGCTTATGTCTGATTTTTATAGTTCGCCTATTTCCTTCTTTGCTTTCAGGCTGTCAGCTATTACTTTTGCAATTAACGTGCCATCCTTACCAGCGATACTATTCTCCTTCCGTCTAATGCACAGCTCCTAAACTTCTCTTGCAGAGCAGATCACCAAGCCTATTAAAATTGAGCCTAAAATAAGGACAAATACGCTCTGAGTAAAAGCTTAGTTAGTGCTTCATGGCACTGTGGCTTGATAAAATTAGCCAGGTCTCTCTGATGGAATATTTCTATTATAGTTTCCCACTTCCTCTTCCATTTCTTCATTTAAAAAAATAATAAAAACACACAAAGAAACAAACAAAAACCCTAAATATCCCTGCTGCCAGAAAAGCGTTCTTTAAGCCAAGTCCTTAGAGATGGTATCATAACATATCAACCACCGTTTCTCAAAGACTGGCCCTCCGTGTGCCTGCAGCAGAATTAATCAGATTTGCTTCTTAAAATTCAGGTTTCCTATGCCCCACATCAGACCTAGTGAATCATATTTATAGAGCCTAAGAACTTGAATTATTGTTAAAGCACCTGGGGAGCCTGCTGAGCATGCTAAGGCCAGAAAACATGAATCTGAATAATCAAAGGGTACTTACTGAAGATGTCAGCCAGTGTCCTAAAGGGCCAAGCCCTCTATTTTACTATCAGCCTGTAACACTGGAGTGCTACGCTGCAAAACACTAGATAAAATTAAGGATAAAAAGTTAAAAAAAAAAAAAACACACATACACACACAAAGTTTAAAGGCCACCTCTGCCCAGGGAGCTTCCATTCTAACCAGGAAGACAAAACACAGAGGTGAAAAAAAAAAAAAAATCATTAAAAACATCCACACGCAGCATTCAGGAGGAGGGAATGGGCACAGAGCAGCCATTCAGTGTCCAGCGAGAGGGGCAGAGTCAAGGACTGAGCAGAATATTGTTAGAACTCATAAAGGAGGACTTCCAAAACAAGTTTGGGGCAGAATTTAAAAAGAGAGATTTTTTTTCAAGTGTGGGTTTCTGAAGAGGTGCGGAGATTGCCAGAGGGCATTTAAGATCAAGGAGAAAATATGTACAATCATATCTCTTGGTACCACAGTCAACACAGAAAAAGAGAAGTGCCCCAGTGCAGGATTATAAAAAAAGCTGAGATATTGGTTTGGAAAAATCTCCCTGAAAAGAAGTTTTTACAAATATATACTATCCAGAGAGAGGAGGTGTTTTTTCCCCAGTTTATAGATGAGGAAACTAAGAATCATCTGAGACCCTTTTCCAGAGTTCTTATTATAGGGCAGAGCCAGTCCTTCCCTCCCCTCGGGGACTGTTCCTTGCCCAGCCTGACACTGCCCCCAGTAGAAGGGTCACGAATTCATTACCTGTCCTTCAAAACAGTAAGCCTTTCAAAAACATCATATTTCTCCCTCTTTCCATTCCAAGAAGCCAGGAAAAAAATTGTGTGTGTGTGTGTGTGTGTGTGTGTGTGTGCGCGTATGCGTGTGCGTGAATACACACGTATGCACAAGAGTATGTGTGAAGGAGGTGTCACGGACTAATTTAATGAACCACTTACTATTTCTTAATAAATGAGGTAGTGCATTTTAGTATTCTCAAGAATGCTCCAGACCTAACATTTATGGGAAATTATATTGAAAACTTACCGTCAAAGTCTCTTTGATTTGTGAACAAATGATCATCTGAAATCACCACACTGGGTTAGTGACACACGTTTCCTCCAGCTATACTAACTGATACCATAGCCACGTGTGGCTGTTTACATTTACATTTAAAATCGGCATTAAATAAAATCAAACATTTAGTTCCTCGGGTGCACTGGCCGCACTTCGAGTGCTCCAAAGCCACATGTGATTAGTGGCTACCATATGGTCAGCACAAGATACAGGGCATGCCCATCATTACACAGTGTACCAGTGTCACTCATGGAAAACACAGTGACAGACCCCAACATACACAACTATTGTTATTTAATCTAGCTCTAAACACATGCTAACAGTGATCAAACTTTCAGCCCTTTCACTGAGCCTTCCCAAGTCCTGGGAGTTGAAATTCAAACCTTCCTCCTCAGAAGTCCCTTAACCCTCTCCACTCACCACCCCTCTCTTTCACGGTTGTTCTGATGTTGGCTTGAAAGCCACGTGCACACCCATCTCCCCAACAGTTAGCTCCTCAGGACCATGGGGGTCATAGCCACTGGAACCCCCTCTCACAACCTAACACAGTAAGGGTTCCATAAACACAGAGTATGTTCTTAATTAAAAGAGTCCTAGGTAGAATATAGTACAACTGGGAACATCCAGAAAATAAAAAAGCAGATATAAAGGGGAGGAGGAAATAAAAAAGAATCTAAAGCATGGTGAGGTTTCGTAATCATTCCTAAGAGGCGACTGCTTAGCTGCAAATATTGCCGTTGGTAACTTTAGAAGGAGAAAAACCAAATGATTCTAGCAGTGGGTCCGAAAATGTACTTAGCTGAGAAATCAGAAGAGAGGGTAGGTGCTCGGCTACCTGACAGCCGCCCTCTGACACGGCCATCAGCCAGCACACAGAGGCTGGCCCCTTGGCCCCTTCCCAGTGTGCAGGATGACAAACCCAGTGCTCACGGTGACCTACTGAGGCTGGAAGGCACAGCTTAGGAGGAGCTCTTCAAAAAGTTTGTATCAATTCAATTCTTACTCATGCAATTACAACATCCTCAAGAATTCAAGCCTTGGCATCCAAGTGAAACCTCCCCTCTGATAACGACTAAGGGATGACTAAAAAACCTAAATTACTTTCATGTTATCATTTGAGTAGTTTCAATATATCCGAAATATGAAGAAGATCTGATTGCTTAAAAAAAAAAAACACCTGTTCGAGGGGGGAAAACCCACGTATCAGGACAAGCTGGATCTTTATGAGAATGGAAACAAGGTAAAAGGAGGAGAGAAGCAAACACATTCACCTCTTAGTGTTTTGTTTAGCGACTTGCATGCAGTTTCCCACACTTATCTAAGCTTCTGGACACCTTCCGGCAAGCCACGGAAGCTAGAGCTACCTACAGGGCCACCTTACACCAGAGCAAAGGGAACTTCACAGGAAAGGAAACCAAGCACAACCGTGAGCACAGCTGATGACGGTCGGAGAGATTCACATTAAGGAGGGAGGGGTGCGGAGGGCGGCTCTCAGAGGAAGTGAAACCTACAACAGGGCCCGAGATGCATCATTTTCCACAAGAAAAGTCACCCACTCTCGCCCCATCCTCATCTTCAGCCCCATCGCTTTCACCATGACAGCCTTTCTGTACCGTGAACATTTTATATTGATAAAAAGTAGCCAACCAAAGTACCGGCCCCACAGAGCTCTTGGTCAGTGGAGCCGGCAGCAAGTGGCACTCTGCACACACTTCTCCCACCACAACAGACCCCACACTAGGTCAGCCTGCAGCCCTGAAACATCATCAGGCTCTCAGTATAGGAAACAAGGCGCTGGCGACGTGCTCAGATTTTTGCAGTCATGCTACATCCGGGCCATGGAGCATGATGCTGAGCACCGGGGCTCCCGTTCGCCCCCTGGATTAGAATCTGGGCTTCACTGCATACACGTGTGTAACCCTGGGCAAGCCATACACCTTCTAGGTGCCTCCACTTCCAAACACATGCCATCCAATTAAAGTTGTCCACCAATTCTATGACATAAACTTTTCTTTTCATATTTTAACATTTCCGAACTCAAACTGTCTTATTATCAATAGCAACTGTCAATTAATTGGAAGTCTTATTCTTTCTTAGGGGTACATCAAATGCCATCTTACGGGGGCGCCTAGGTGGCTCAGTTGGTTAAGTCACCCACTCTTGATTTCTGCTCAGGTTGTGATCTCACGGTGGAGGGATCAAGTCCCATGCCAGGCTCCGCTCGCTCTCAGAGTCTGCTTGAGATTCTCTCTCTCCCTCTGCCCTTCCACCCACTCACACTCCCCAGATGATAGATAGATAGACAGATAGATAGATAAAATCTTTTAAAATAACACCATCTTACACTTGATGGCCCCTTAGCATTATGAAATGTGGTAGAGCCTACTTCACAGGGTTTAGGTAAAGATTAATTTCATTAGTACAGCTTAAGCATCTAGAATACTGCTTGGCCCTGAGTAAGATGCTCAATTATCGTTAAGTACTAACATCAAATTAAGGACTCTGAAAATGGATGCAGTCATAAAAAAACCCTCCTACTATTACCCATAAACTCTGTGTTAAAACGATGGTTAATGCAGAGGTGTTGGGGGTTGGTGGTGGTGGTTAAATGCCTAATCAAAATCTGATTTATCCCCAGCCCTTGCAGTGTGCCTGGCACATAGTAAGTTCTCAATAAACAATTGTTAACTAAATCAACTGAATGTACCACACAACCCTATTCCTGTCAAAAGCCTCCCCATAACACATAAAACACCTACTATCCCTTCTTTTATTATGTTATGTTAGTCACCATGCAGTATATCATTAGTTTGTGATGTAGTGTTCAAGAATTCATTATTTGTGTATAACACCCAATGCTCATTACAACATGTGCCCTCCTTAATACCCACCCCCAGGCTACCCCATCCCCCCACCCCCTCCCCTCTGAAACCCTCAGATTGTTTCCCGGAGTCCATAGTCTCTCATGGTTCATCTCCCCCTCTGATTTCCAGCCCCTTCAGTTTTCCCCTTTCCCCTCATGTCCTCCGTGCTAGATACTAGTAGATATATGGATCTTTAATGCCAAATTACATTAACAGATTCCTACTTTTTAAAGACTGGGAACATGTTTCCGGATCAAAACTCTGTGCAGGTTTGGTCCTCTTGTAATTCCCCCCCCCCCCCGACTTCAATTTTCCACCTATTTAAATTCTGAACCACATCTGTCAAGGCCCAATTCAAATTTCATTTCCTCTCCGAAAAATTTGTCCCATCTTATCTTATCCCATTTGGTCCTCTTTCTATTCCTACCCATTACATTCACTTCAGCTACTGTACACACTTTATTTGGACCTTATTGGACAGAACAGTACTACTTTGTATTAATATAATGTGAGAATGGGAACTGTATCTTGTCACTGTGTCCCCTGAAGACCTGACAGAGAGGCTGTCTGCTTGTATCCTCCTGTTATGCATTGAATGGTATCCCACCCCCGCAAAAATAAATTTAAAAAAAAAAAAAGAAAGAAAAAGAAAAAAGATATATTGAAGTCCTAACCCTAGCACCTCAGAATGTAACCTTATTTGGAAATAGAGTCATTGCCAGTACAATTAGTTAAGGTGAGGTTACACTGGAGTAGGGTCAGACCCTAATCCAATCGGACGGATGTTCTTACGGATGAGAAGACAGCTGTGTGAAGACACAGAGACACAGAACACTAGGAGAGAAGCGTGGGAGAGAGTCTTCCTCAAAGCCCTGAGAAGGAACCGACCCTGCTGACGCTTTGATTTCAGACTTCAAACATCCAGAACGATGAGAAAACAAATTTCTGCTGTTTTCAGTCACCTAGTTTGTGGCACTTTGTCACAGCAGCCCTGGGAAACTAGCACGTCTCCCCACCTAGAGACTGGGACCCTGGACCGACCCTTCATTGGTGTTCTCGAGCCAGAATTGCCTCATCCTCTTGGTGGGCTCCCACACTCCCCTATTCCAGCCCTTTAGAAGTTGGAGTTTCTCCAAGGTCAGCCGCGTGCCATCTCTTCTTTTCACATTAAATATTCTCTTTACACCCTCTCATGTCCCCCAATTCAATTACCATCTACATGCTGATGACTCCCAAATTTCTCTGGCGGCCCACCCCTTCTCTGGATGCCCATGTTCAACTGATTACTTGACATCTCCGCTTAGACAACGCAAAGCCACTTTTAACTCAAATCCAAAAACCGAAGTCACCACTCCCTTAAACTGAGCCCTGCTACCATGAATCTCATCCCAGTGGTGGCACCTCCAGCCATTCAGATTCACAGGCCACACACTTAGGATTCATTCTTAGCTATTTCCTCTCCTTCACTCACTTCCCATTTGCAGTTCATCATCAAATCCCATCTATTTCTCCTCCTAGAAATCTCTTAGGCTCTCCTGTTTTCCCGCTTTTCTCCATTCTCCCCCACCAACTACTCTGGTTTATTCCACTGTAGTGGCTTAATCCAGTGTAGTGATTCGCTCCCTGAATTACCGCAAGAGCCTCTTGACTAGTCCTAGATCCACTCTTTCCATCCTTTAATTTGTTCCCCATAATGCAAACCAAGTAACTTGCAAATGCAAATATGACCCTTTCATCCCCATGTTTAAACAACTTCTGTGGCTTTCCATTGCTTTCATTTTACAATAAAAATCAAAATCCTAAATCAGGTTTACAGGACTGTGTAGAATGGCCCTGCCGACTCTCCTGGTCCCACCTCCCTTGTTCATACTGCTCCAGTCATAGGAGTGCTCCTTGATGTTTCTGATCAAAAAACCATGATTCTGCCCAAGGCAGGGCCTGTGTGCAGGCTGCTTCCTCAACCTACAGAACCCACCAACTCCCTTCACCTAATGTGTCCTCATCAGCCAGTCTTGGCTCAACATACTCCTTTCCTCAGAGTATCTTTCCTTGACTTCATCAAAGAGACAAAGCTCTCCTATTGTCCTCACTCTTAGCACCTTATTCATCTCCATCACAGCACCTAAGCATAATTTATATATAATTTATAATAATTTATAATTACACATCTCTATAATTACTGGATTAATATGAATGAGTGATCCCCATGAGGGCTGAGTCCATGCCTATCTTGCTCCTGCTGTATCCCCAGCTCTTACAACAGTGCATGGCACACAGCAGAACACTCAATAGATATTTGTTACATAATTTAAAGAATGGTAAGCAAACACCAGAGAAGTTGCTGTGTTTTAATTGTCTATCATATTGTAATACAAATCATTTCTTTAGAAAGATATATACAGTACTTTTTAATTTCTAAAAAGCTTCTACTCTAGCATACAACAATACAACTAATGTAATGCATACAGTAGGCAATAGTTCAATTTAGGTTAACTGGATTTTTTAAGTACATTTATTATAGTATGGTATTGTTAATAGTTATGCTGCCATAAGCAATTACGAACTTATGTCACTGAAAATTTCCAATCTGATTAGTGATAACTTCTTTCCTACTCATATTCTGATAGTCCACGTATAAGTGAAAGTTAACAGTTTCATATGTGATGTACTGTTGTTTTTACCACCAATGCTTCCTTCTCTGTATCCATCTAATTGATATGAAAAATAAAATGTGCTCATAATAGAAAAATAAACTAGTGATATCACATCACCAAAATGAAAGACTCACTTACTTCCTCCAGCCCTATTAAGTTTTCCTCAAACCTTTCTGAGTATATATGTTGGTATGCTGCTGGGGAGGGAAGCAAAAGCCACGTGTGTGACCTCCGTGAAAACTTACACGCAGAACAGATGGCAACAACCATGAGAGCATACAACAGATTTTATTCTCATTAAACGGGATGATAAAAGGCAATGTAACATCGTTCTTAAAAGGTGGGAAGATGTATTTCTGAATTTATTAAACAACTTTTAATGATAGGTGTGAACCCAAAAGCTGCCACACCTTGGACATGATTTACAAAGGAGTCCAAAGTAGACAACAACGCTATGCACTCTCAAAAACAATCGAATCTGTACATCAGATAAACAAATTCAGTTTCTCAAGTGGCTTCATACACACTCTCAAAACCGTATTTTTCCATAATTTTAGCAAGAACAGTGTTCATAATGAAATGAAACAACCACAGTAATCTCTCTATTCCCTTCTCAATACCTTCTTCCTTCAACTCTCTCATTACCTACCTTCCTATTTATTTTTTCTTCTAAACAAATGCAGAGTTAAAACTGCAAAGTACCCACAGAAAGTTTTCATGGATGCAAATGCTACTTCCTTGTAGCTAGGTCCACCTGGTCCTTACAGGCCCACCCGGTCCTCTTATCTTTGGGTTCAGTTTTGAATTTGGATGCCAATAAGACAAATCTATTAAAGCCTTAACAGTCTAGATGCCTCCTAACTATAGCATTTGGATATTCTGCAATAGCTTTCAACTCTGCAGGCCTGTGGCTGTTCCACAATTGTCTCCCCAAGATCCATGCCTGTGAGGTCATGCCCATCTGACCTCTTTGGAACCCGATACCCTGAAACACAGCTGTAAAAATAGAGCACCCTATAACGACTTCTTACTCACCAATAAACATACCCTTCTTTCAATTTTAGAGAACTAACACGTTCATATAATTACATAAATACAAGGTGAAATGAATGAATGAGCCCGAACCGACATAAACGCATTTTCCCATGACCAAGCAATGTAAAAACAAACTCTGACACATACAGGTTCCAGTATTTCAGAAAATGGTGAAGGCATAAAAGCAATTTAACTGAGAGAGCCTGAAGTCACAGATTAAATCGTTCTCACCATGGTTGTTGTTGTTGTTTTTAATACAAACATCTGCAGTTAACACTTTCATGTGTTTCTTCGTAGTATATGATTCCCTGCATATTATTTTACAAGCAATTTAGATTATTTTATTTTTAAGACATATTTTTCTGGTTTGAATTAAATGTCTTGTTAACTCCAAGCCATGCCATAACACTACCTAGTTTAATGACATCTTCATTCACTCACACTGACTTTCTTAATTCCAGTGTATTTTCAATGTGTTTTTATTTTAGGTCTTATAGAAACACAAGCAAAAAGAACTCTCGAAAATTATAAAGACTTTTGAAGTAAGTCACCTCAACTCTCTTATTTTAATGACATAAGATCTAAATCAAATAAAAGAAAAAAGGAAAATTAGAACACAATACTGTTAAATGTCCTTTGTATGACATATATAAAGTATTCTCTGCCCCCTTCCTGATAATAGTGGTTTTCTTCATCAGTTTCAGAGCTTTATATTTTAATATTTGATTCATAATTGTGATTTAAAAATTAAAAAGTGAATCCTACTCAACTCTCATTGGTGAGATCAGAAATGTGCTTTCCCATCAAAAACTGGGGTTGTACTGTATGGTGACTAATACAACAAAATAAAAATTATAAAAAAAAAGAAAGAAAGAAAGAAATGTGCTTTCCCAGCTGCAACTCAAATCAGGAACTGCCTACAAATACTTCCTAAGTAAACTAGGTCCACGGTAATCTCACATACAGGCCTTTTTTTCAGAAGCACGTTGCTCTTCCTAAAACACATGTCCTAATCCAGTTCATAGCATGGATAAGCTTGTCATTATTCTATTCAAAGACCCACTTTTATAATATCCTCTTATTTGCCTTTTACAAATAAACTCCATGTTCAAACCTATTAAGCTTGTGGAAATAAAATGAAATACACATTATCTATGTAAGAACAGGAAAGCACATTTTTAATATTGATAATTATATTTATTTTTCTTAAAAGATACCTTGACATGGCTCTCATTCTGTCCCTTTCACATTTAGTATGACTATCCTCAAATAATATTAACAAATCATAAATAAACATATGCTAACTTCACATTGGTCACTAGTGTTAAATGTCAAAGAATCTTGGTCCCCAATGGAGGTAGAAATGTCTCAAAGAATTAATTATCCATAAGATGTTAACCATAGGCTTTAAAAACCACTCTACATATTCTTTATTCTGGGTAAAAACAGAAGTTTCTTTTTTTTAGAAGATTTATTTTATTTCTTTGAGAGAAAGAGAGAGTGCAAGTGGTGGGAGAGCCAGAGAGAGAGGGAGAGAGAGAATTTCAAGCAGACACCACAATGAGCACAGAGTCCAACGCAGGGCTCGATCTCACCACCCTGAGATCATGACCTGAGCTGAAATCAAGAGTCAGATACTTACCCAACCCAGGCACCCCAGCAGAGAGCTTTCTTAAGCATGTTTTTATGTCTCTAAACATAAACTTTAAAAAAAAGAAGAACAAACACAGAGAAGACAACATATCTGGACTTCATCCATAGGAAAAAAAGATAGAGGGTCCTCCCTCCTTGGGTCTTTCATGAAGGTGCAGCCCTGGACATCTAGACCTCTTAGTATCTAGACAAGGGGCGAATCTCCTTCTCCTTCCTACCTAGATCTTATCATCAAAATTCTAGTTATCTACATCTTCTGGGGAACTGACACTGAAACTACATTCCCTTTTCAGTGGGGAACTGACCTACTGAAAAATGTAAACTAACTTCTTTGGTCCTCAACTTGGCCTCTTATTTCAATAAAGCACAGCATTAGTCAATGTTCCAAACTACAAGTTACAGAAAGCCAGCTTGAGCAAACAAAGGAGTTAGTTTGATAGATACTGGGTTATCGTATGGAATCTAAAGGCAGCTGGGCCTTATCCAGGGGCTGCAGCCAAAAAGTGTGAAGCTACAGAATCAGGAGGGACTCTCTCTGCTCATCTCTGCTCTATTCTGCTGCATTCTTTTTCTTTTTGTTTTATCTTTTGACCCACTTTACCCTTTTCTCTCAACCCCTCACTCCTGCCTGTCTGACTTACTTCACTTAGCATAATGCCTTCAAGGTCCATCCATGTTGTCTTAAATGGCAAGATTTCATTCCTTTTTATGGCTAAATAATATTAGATAGATAGATAGATAGATAGATAGATAGATAGATAGATAGATGATAGACAGATAGATGTTATATATATGTGTGTATATATAGATATATGTGTGTGTGTGTATATATATATATATATATATATATATATAACTAGATATATAGATATATGTGAGATATATGTATATATCTTCTTTATATGTTCACCCACTGATGAATACCCAGGTTGTTCCCATGTCTTGGCTATTGAACATAATGCTTCAATGAACATGGGGATGCATATATCTTTTCAAGTTAGTGTTTTCATTTCTTCAGATAAATACCAAAAAGTAGAATTGCTAGATGATATGGTAGTTCTATTTTTAATTTTTTGAGGACTCTCCATACTGTTTTCCATAGTGGCTGCACCAATTTATCATTCCATCAACAGTGCAGAGGAGTTCCCTTTTCTCTACATCCTTGCCAACAGTTATTTCTTATCTTTTTGATAACAGCCATTCTAACAGGTGTGAGGTGATATCTCATTGTGGTTTTGATTTGCATTTCCTTAGTGATTAATGATATTGGAGCATCTTTTCATGTACCTGTTGGCCATCTGTGTGTCTTCTTTGATGAAATACCTACCCAGATCTTTTACCTATTTTTTTTATTCAGATTGGGTTTGGGGGGAGGTTGTTTTTGCTTTTTGGTTTAAGGGGTTTTTGTTATTGAGTTGTATGAGTTCTTCATATATTTTGGATATTAGCCCCTTGTCAGATATATGATGTACAAATATTTTCTCTCATTCAATAGGTTGCCTTTTCACTTTGTTGATGGTTCCTTTTGCTATACAGAAGCTTATTAGTATGATGTAGTCTCACTTACTTATATTTGCTTTTGTTGCTTTTACTTTTGGTGTCGGATGTAAAAAATTATCTCCAAGACCTATGTCAAATTGCTTACCACCTATGTTTTCTTCTAAGAACTTTATGGTTTCAGGTCTTATGTTCAATTCTTTAATCCATTTTGAATTTACATTTGTATATGGTGTAAGGTAATGCATGCATTCATTCATTCATTTGCATGTGCAGTTTTCCAAACACCATTTCTTGAGGAGACTGTCCTTTCCCCATTGAATATTCTTGGCTCCTTTGTTGTAAAGCAATTTAACATGTATACATGGGTCTGTTTCTGGGTTTTCTATTCTGTTCCATTGATCCCTGTGTCTGTTTTTATGCCAACACCATACTGTTGTAGGTTACTACAGCTTCATAATATAGTTTGAAATCAGAAAGTGTGATGCCTCCAGATTCATTCTTCTTTCACAAGATCGCTTTGACTATTTGAGATTTTTTTGTGGTTCCAGACAAATTTTAGGATTATTTGTGAATTTTTAAAATGCCATTGTAATTTTGGTAAGGACTGCGTTGAATCCATAGATTGCTTTGAGTATTATAGACATTTTAACAATATTCATTCTACCAGTCTATGAGCATGGAACATTTATTCCATTTTTTTGTGTGCGTCTTCTTCAATTTCACTACTGTCTTGTAGTTTTCAATAGACAAGTCTTTTACCTACTCAGTTAAATTTATTCCTAGGTGTTTTATTCTTTTTGATGCAATTGTAAATGGGATTGCTTTCTTTATTTCTTTTTCTGATAACTCATTATTAGTCTATAGAAACATAAAAGATTTTTGGGTATTGTTTATAAATATCCTGAAAACTTACTGAATAAGTTTATTAATTCGAACAGTTCTGTGGTAGAGTCTTCAGGGTTATCTACATATAATATCATGCCATCTGCAAATAGGGACAGTTTTACTTCTACCTTTCCAATTTGGATGCATTTTATTTCTTTTTCTTGCCTAATGGCTCTGGCTAAGTCTTCCAATACTATGTTAAATAAAAGTGGTAAGAGTGGGCATCTTTGTCTTATTCTGATCTTAGAGGAAATGCTTTCAGCTTTTCACCACTGAGCATGATGTTAGCTGTGGGCTTGTCATATATGGTTTTTATTATATTGAGCTATGTTTCCTCTATACCCACTTTGTTGAAAGTTTTTATCATAAACGAATGTTGAATTTTGTCAAATGATATTTCTGTATTTATTGAAAAGATCATATGACTTTTGACCTTCATCTTATTAATGTGGTGTATCACATTGACTGATTTATAGATGTTGAACCATCCTTGCATCACTAGAATAAATCCCACTTGATCATGATGTATGACCATTTTGATGTATTATTGAATTCAGTTTACTAATATTTTGTTGAGGATTTTTATAAGACATATCAAGTTGCAATTTTATTTTTGTGAGACATCTTTGTCTGGTTTTGGTATCAGGATAATACTGGCCTCAGAAAATGAGTTTGGAAGAGTTTCCTCCTCTTCAGTTTTTTGGAAGAGTTTGAGAAGAATTGATATTAATTCTTTAAATGTTTGGTAGAATTCACCAGGGAAGCTGTCTGATCCTGAACTTTGTTGGGAGGTTTTTGATTACTGATTCAATCTCCTTACTAATAATCAGTCGTTCAGAATTTCTATTTCATCATGATCCAGTCTTGATGCGTTGTATGCTTCTAGGAATTAATCCATTTCTTCCAGGTTGTCCAATTTGTTGGCATGTAACCGTTCAGAGTAGTCTCTTATCATCATTTGTATTTCTGTGGTATTAGTTGTAACATATCCTCTTTCATATCTGATTTCATTTAATTGAGTCCTCTCTCTTTTTCATTTGGTGAGTGTAGCTAAAATCTTGTCAATTTTCTTTATCTTTTCAAACAAACAGCTTTTAGTTTCATTGATCTCCTCCATTGTCTTTTTAGTGTCTATTTCATTTATTTCTGCTCTAACCTTTGTTATTTACTTCCTTCTAATAACTCCGGGCTTTATGTGTTCTCTTCTAGTTCCCTGCGTTGTAAATTTAGGTTGTTTGAGACTTTTCTTGTTTCTTGGGGTAGGCATTTAACACTATGAACTTCCCTCTTAGAACTGCTTTTGCTCCAACCAACAAATTTTGATATATTTCCATTTTCATTTGTCTCAAAGTATTTTTTTTATTTCTCTTTTGTATTTTTCTTTGACCCATTAATTGTGCAGTAACATGTTGTCTAATCTCCACATATCTGTAAATTTTCCAGTTTTCTTCATGTAATTTTTAGTTTCATACCACTGTGGTCAGAAAAGCTTGACATGATTTCAATCCTCTTAAGTTTAAGACTTGTTTTGCAGCCTAACATATGATCTATCCTGGAAAATGTTCCATATGCACTTGAGAAGAAGGCATATTCTGTTGCTTTTGGATGGAATATTCTGTATATATCTGTTAAGTCCATCTGGTATAATATGTCATTTAAAGCCAGTGTTTCTTTATTGATTTTCCAGTTTATTTATAAAAGCTTATAAATAAACTTTTTAAAAGTATTTCTATAGCAGGAAAGTTAGTTTAATCATATAAAGTTATTCTGTTAATTATAAAGACACAGTAGTTCAATCTTTCTATAGCCCATCATATTCATTTCATCTCCAAAGATAAGAATTATAGTGCCATTCTGCATAACTGCTACATAAGGTCACAGAGTCACAGCTAAAAAGAAAGCCACAAAAGTAAGAGTAATGCCCCTTCCTATCATTTACTGCTACTTATTTATCACTAAGTTATTTTGGTATCTCCCCAGTCCTGGCTTCCAAAGGTCAGGGCACTCAGAGCTGGTCTTGGTCCAGTGGTTCACAGCTTTCCAAGTGGTGTTTCCCTCTTGCACCATCCAGATGACACATTTGTGTTTGGATTACCATCCCCAATAAACTAAGACCCCCATGACCCACACCAGAAGGAGAGCTCATTTGGCTAGCCCCCAACCACCAAGAAACAAATTCCTAAATACATCTTAAACTTCAAGAATTTAGAAGCTGGATTATTATTTGAAATAATAGAAGAATAACTTCCCTTAGAAAAATAAAAGGAAGCTACCACCATAGGGAGAAAAAAATTTTTTAACCAAATTTACTCATCTGCATAAAGTAATTATTAATCTGTCTTTTTTCACTAATTCATTCATCTATACACCCATATATCCAACAAATGTATAATGAACTACAGTAAGGAAGAAGGCTACATTCATGATAAAAAGGAGTCTGGGGTTTGAATGCAGTTGCCTTTTAAACTCAAGATCCAAGACACACTAGCATTGTAACCTTAAACAAGCTAGGTAACCTCTCTGTCCTTCAGTTTTTTCATCTATAAAATGAGGAGACTAACAGACCTGACTCATAAGAAGATAAAGATTTAAAAAGGTGAGATAATAAGATACAAGGATTAAATTAATTAACACATGTAAGGTGTCTAGAAAAGTGCCTAGCAATATATATATATATATATATA
>NW_024423675.1:48514607-48540751 GCF_017311325.1 Ursus maritimus
ATATATATATATATATATATACATACACACACTCAAGACTCAAAATATATATATATATATATTTTTTTTTTAATTATCACTATGAACTAAAAACTTAATTGGATTCTAAAGTTACGATGATAAGTAAAGGCTCTACTGCAATCTCCCTACTGAAGATTACAATCTACTGGGGCCATGAACTAATTTCAAGCCAGTGGTTTACCCTAATCTGAAAGCATAAGAAGGAAAGGACCATAAGGCTCTTTTGGCAATTGAAGGACTTAATCTTATCTTTTAAGCAGAAACTTCTGTGCCTAAATTAAATGTCTTCCCTATACTTACCAATAGACCTTCAATGGTCATTCATTCATACTTACTAGCAAATGACAGATAAAAAATGCCAGCCCTCTCCTAATTCCTAAATCATTGTTCAAGTCTTACCTTACTTCAACTCTCCAGACCCCTTGGTAGTGACACTCACTCCTTTTTTGGAGAAACTCTTGACTCTTGGCTTCTAAGACATGACTTTCCTGGTTGCCCTTCTACCTCTCTGGTCTACATCTTCATTGTCTGGCCTCAGTTTACATTTCTACCCTGTTAGTCATGATCTCCCAGTTGTTCCTTATTTATCGATCATACTAAACATTTAGAATTCCCCCAGACATTCCCATGCATTCTCAAACCTCACCAAGCCTGTTCTGGATACCTACAGACTTTTGGAAGGGCAAGCTGAGGGAACATTCCATTTCACCCCTCCCCCAAGATGGCCTAGAGCTCCTTCTAGCCTTCTTATCACCCTCTACTTCCTTCTACCTTTGCACTTAATCCACAAGGTCCTAGTATTTGGATTATAAATCAGCTCCCTCATTAGACCATGAAGTCTTTTGAGAATAGCAACGTAAGCTTTCACTTGTTATCTGAAAATTTCTGAGTAACGTAAATAAATAAGTAGGCTTTTAAAAATTACCTCCTCACCTAGCATATATTGCATGCTTACTGTAGACCAAGTACTTTACATATTTTAATTCATTTAAACCTCATGACAATCTTTGAGGTCTGTTTCAGGAATTATCCCTATTGTACAAATGAGGAAAACCGAGGCTAAGAGGAACGATGTAACTTGCCCAAAGTCACAGAACTAGAAAGCAGTGAAGGCAGCATTCACATCCAGGTAGCCCCACTCTGAAACCCACACTCCCCATCATGCTCTAAATGACTCTTCCGAGCCATAAATTTGATTAATCAACCGAACTGGCTCTCAACAAGAATTATGAAATTTACATCCCTGGACAGCCTTAAGTAAAGATTTTTAAAAGACCAGCTTGCTTCTGGAGGCAAAGGAAAGACCAGATGACCACAGCAAATTCCTTCTACTGCTGTATACTCTCTCCTATTATCTTACATACTTAATCGTATTCTCTGGAAAACAAACATGTTTTAATATAAATCCTGCCAAATATCTAACCCATTATTATTAATAAACCAATGGTGAATAATTATATCATTGGTAATAGGAATATTTAATAATTACATATATGAAAGTTAATAGTTAAATAAACATGAAATAAGATATAACAGATTATAAAGAAGGAGTTGATACTACTTATTACATTTCCCATTAAATTAGCTTCAAGCCTTGATGTTCTATCAGCATTTTTACTTAGCCCAACCCAATCAAAAGGTTATACTGCACGCCTTAGAAAACGCTTTTTTTCTTAAGGCCATTCACATTCAGTTCCAAATAATATTGTAGCTGAAATACTTCATTAGATGGAATCCGAACAGTCTGTTTCTCATTTTACTGCACCTCAGAGAGACAGGGAAACTAAGGCTCACAATCAAACCAATGTTTTCCGAAGTCAAATCTAAATCTGTAACTTCTATAGTCAGGTCCCTCATTTTGTCACAAAAGGTCACTAAGCGGCAAGATCAGCTATGTAATTTATAATGTGTAGATCCCAGTGCAAATCAAAATGCAGAAACCTTTGTTCAAAAATTAAGAATTTCAGGGGTGCCTGGGTGGCTCAGTTGGTTAAGTGTCTGACTCTTGATTTCAGCTCAGGTTATGATCTCAAGGTTGAGAGATTGAGCTCCACCTGGAGCTCTGTGCTGGGCGTGGAGCCTGCTTAGGATTCTCTCTCTCTCCCTCTCCCTCCCCACTCCCTCCCAAAAATTTTTAAATTAAAACAAAATAAAAAGTTAAGATTTCAAGACAATGGCAATACAGCATTAAACAAACTCGGGCCCTACAGGACACACAGGTCACATGCTCACCCAGGAAGGTGACCCTGTTGAGCCCCTGGACTTTTTGCTGGGCACCATCCAAGGCACCAAAAGTACAGCCGTGGCCTTTGAATCCACAATCCCAATTCCCAGACAGGCTCAAATGCAGCATCAAAGTTCCTGTTAGCTATTGAATGGTCAAATATAAATTATTACATCTCAGAGCTCAAAGGATCTTTGGATCTCAAATGGTTCTTAAACCCTTAGGTTAAGTGCTAGTAAAAAAGACTCAAATTCAAGTGGGCTACTCCTCAGCTTTGCTCAATGTCTTCTTTTGTAAATCAACAGGTCAATCATCTTTTTCAAAAATTACTCTTAGACAAAAAAGAGGGTTGCGAATAATTAGAATTGTAGATAAAGTCCGAGGATGGTAATATCATTGCTATATATCATGCTTCTTTCAATGTTTTTCAACTTCCTACGTGTGTATTATACACCTACTATATGTTCCATTGAAAAATCAAATAATGTCCCATGACTGCTGAATTTAAGTCACTTAACAAAAAGAGGATTCTGGAAATTATGGCCCAGGAATATGGAACAGCATCTGAGACATGACAGATAGTGGTATCATCTTAATTTCTTCATTCAGCACCTGTCCAACGCTCCTGGTAGAGCGCGGTTCTAGGCACTGGGCATTCAGTGGGGATGGGGCAAACTCTGCCCTGGCTTGTTCACTTCATTGGGAAAGGCAGACAGTAGTCAACCTATTTTTTTAAAAAATACTTTTTAAGATATTTCAAACTATGATTCCAAGATATAATGGAGGACTGCATTTATTCTAGGATTTTCCTCCAAAAAACACAGCCTTCTTAACTGAGAAGTAAAAGATATTCTTTCACCCACCCTCATCAGAGCTGTAGTTTTGGTCACTATAAAGGCACAAAATTCTTCTGCAGCATAAAAAGCAGAATATATCCCCAAAATAGGTATATTTCTAACTCATATATGAATCAAATTACATATGTTTGGAAGACAATTATAGATGAGGTATTAGGTTTGGGTTAATGTTAAGGAAATTCAGATTCTATGTACAATCTATAAGAACTCCTCACACAATGACTTTCATAAAACAGCAATGCTAATCTCCTGGTTGTTACGAGATTTAACTAACGTGCCTAAGGACGCTACTTAGGACCTCCAACAAGATGCCACATAAAAACTAAGGATTATGTTAATACAGAGCCGGAGTAATTGATCCTTCGATTAATACCGCTAAATAAATGCTTTCATAATACCAGTTCTATAAATGGCCAAGCTGGGTTTAAAAGCAGTTAAATCTTATTGTAGAGCAAATAAACATAATGCAGGGGATCCAACTATAACGTGGTCGCAAAGGATGAAACTAACATCTACGTGAACAGTTTTCCTTGTCATATCAGATGCACTTTCTGTATAATGTTACAATAGGGGGAGAGGGGAAAAGAGAATCATATTTTTTAAAAAATGATCTTGCACTAGCACAGTGCCTTCCAGTTTTGCACAACATTTCCACTCACACCAACCCATTTGCCTCTCGCATCCATTTAACTATTCAGAGTGTACTATAATGGAGTCCGCTCTCTTTGGCATAGTTCCAAGGAGCCACAACCTCCCCTCTGTTCTTAACTTCTAACTTTATTTGCTTTAGTGGGCCACTGAGAATATCTGTATAAATATTTTTGTGCATTTCATAACCAAATAAGAGTGCTAAAATAACAACTTGAGTAAGGCTTGGATAGTAAAGAGAGAGAATCTTTGTGTTAAATTCTGTAAGAAAAAAGAGATCTTAAAAAAAGATATAATTTTTAAATCTAAAACTCTTCTTCCAAATGTACTCAAGTAATCTTTAACTTCCTTATTGCATAAATCAGCTGAAAGCATCCCAAGGGAAATTATATTGTACTATATACACACTTGATGATCCCATGGGGACTTTTTTTTTTTTTAAGAAAAACATTTAGGCAACAATTATAAAAGCTAAAAATCAGTGATTAGCTTTATGACTCAGTTTAATGTCAACATGTAAACAGGTATATTCCAATGTAAAGTATTTTTGTAGATTTACTAAGAACTACTAAGTGGTATTTTCATCTATTAAATCTTTTCACTGTCAAGTCTTTGATAGAAGAAACCTTAGCAGACCTCCCTGTGAACTTTGGCATTTTGGCTGTGTGACCAAAAGAACAATCTACCATTACAAAGCCTATTCATGAGTCAACCAGAGAAGTAATCACAATGATGACTGCCCAGCTGATACTACTCTTTTCATCATGCTGGCAAGTGTATGAAACACACAAGATCTATGTTACTAAATTACAGATTGTTAATACTAAACATCTATTCTAAAATGTAACGTGAAAGAGCATTAGCACAAATTGAAACACCTTGTATTAAAAATCCTGGATTTACTTGCTTGGCTTCAGTTCTGTAAGCCTATCTATAACAAAAAAATAAAAACAAAAATGTAGGAAAATAGTAAAAAATCTACCCATAACTTGAGGATAGTAAATCCAGGACCACAGTACTGTGCTCAAATTGACAAAATCATTCGTATTTATTCACACAAGATTCACGACCTAAATAACAAGGATTAAACTCAGGAATACTGAGATAATTTTCTTGAAATGCTTCTGTCTTGAAGTTTGTAACAGCATGATGTTTGCGCTTTGCACTAAACATTCTTCGTATCTTTGTCGCCACAACAAAGTAAGAGGTGACAGTTAGGAGGAGGTTAAACAAAAGGCTTCCTGTCAGGGCTTTGTGAAAAGGAAGATTGTACATTCTATCAAGGCGATGAAAAGTCGGCTCAGGCCTCTGTGGTCAGCATTATTCAGCACTATTCGGTCCGATTTCGGGAGCCCGCCAATGCTTTTGGCCCACCTGACTGGGTGTTCCCTCTATTATGCAAGTGATGTGGACTCCCCAGGGCCAGTGGTCAGCCGACATCCCGGTCTTTTCAGCACCGCGGAGTCCCCTGGCGAAATCAGTAAAGTGAGCCACTGCAAAGCAAGTGCATCCTCCTCCTCGGGGTCCCTTGTCCCCGGCGCCCCTCCCCGCCCCCTCCTCCCCGACCGGGAGCAGGCGGCCCCGAAAGTAGGTTTCAGCCGGCGCAGCGGCGGCCGCCGGGAAAAAGGAGCCCCACTTTCTCCGGGCAGGAAGAGGGGAGGCCGAGAGCATTTCCTGTTGTGCAGCTGAACCGAGCGGAGACGTCATTGCATTCACACTCCCTCGGGTGTCAGCGGACCGGGGGCCAAAGTTCAGCCCCTTCCAGGGCGGGCCAGGCGCGGCGGGGAAGGGCAGGGCCGCCGGGGCTCCCCTGGCCTGGAAGGGCTCCCTGAGCGGGGTGCCCGCCCTGCCCGGCGCAGGGGCAGGGACGCGGCGGAGCCACGGAGAGCAGCGCCCGCCTTCGCAGTGGGGGAGTCGCTTTTCCTCCCGGACCACACCGAGCCGGGCAAGTCCAGGGCTGCGCGCAGGTCACCGCGGGCTGGCCTCCGCCCCGCCCCCGTTCATTTCCCAGACTGCGCGGAAAGACGTGTGTTTCCAGGTGGTTAGAGAAAGCACTTTCCTTGCACAGATTTCTTAGCTTAATTTTTAACGTAATTTCCCCAAAGGTGACTCTTTTTTTTTCCACTAGGGTTATTTTTAAATAATCAAAAGTGAAGATGATTTCAGTGTTGTTGCTATGTTTTCTCCTTTTTCTATCTCTTAATTGAAGATTCCTTAAGTAACTGTCAGAAAAGAGGAAAGAGAACATTTCTATACTGCATAGCTCCAGTGAGGCCAAAGGAGGCAAGACTGTTGAGACGTTTCTAAAAAGCATATTCTATATGTTTTCATTATTAAAACACCCACTACACAACATATGAAGTCCTTTTATTTATCAGGTCCTTAGTTTGTTATATCTCAACTGTCTAATATAAAAAAAAAATCAGAGTCTCTTACAAAGCTTTCAATCTTGTACTTCTCCGCTTTAACAGCACACAAAACTTATGGCCAGCATGTTTTAAAATGTAAATTACCCATTCAGTAAAAATAATGGTGATTTTTAACGTTTCTTTTATCCTAAATTTCTAGCCTTCCATCTAGTTTGAAAACATAAACCAGATTATAAGCATGTGTAATTCTAGAGAAACAGTGGTTTACAGTTAATAAAGTTTAAAAGTAAGACCATAAGGCATCTTCTCACAGTGAATCAATGTTAACAACAGTTACATTGTGCCAACATCTTGAATATTTGAACTAAGCCATGTTTCACATCAGGACATGGAGTTAAAATACTTAGGGCTTTACCAAGTGTAAACTATGGCTTTGGGTGATAATGATGTGTCCACATAGATTCAACAGTTGTAACAACTGGACCACTCTGGTGTAAAATTTGTATAGTGGGGGAGACTGCATAGCTGAGGGTATGGTGCAGAATGCAGGGTCATCTGGGAAATCTCTGTTGCACTCAAAGTTTCTGTGAACCTAAAACTGCTCTAAAAAATGAACTCTATTTTTTAAAAATATATTTAGGCTAAGTGTCATGATATTTAAAATGTGCACTGCATTGTAACCTATGGATTCACCAGGAAATGAATCTTAAGCATTACAAAGTCTATGCTTTATGCTCTCACGAAGTTCATCATCCAGGTCTACCCCACCTTGATAAAGAAGTTACATTTTTAAAAGTTTACTGAATTTTTTAAAATATATTTTTAAAATACCTGAAAGACTTTACAAATTGATAAATGTTAGTTGTTCTACCCAGTCATGTACTACCTAATATTAAAGGTTACCTTGGCTTCCACTTAAAGCGATCCAAAGCCCCTTGTACTTCTTCTATTGTCTCATTTTTCCAAACATTTCAACAACACAATTAAATACTTTACACCTAAGATCTTAAGCTTGCATAGCTTATTAGAGTTTACCATTTATTTCCCATATAATCCTATCCCCATTTTATCAAGAAGTAGGCTCAAAGAACACAGGACTAGGAGAAATGTGTGGAACTCAGACGGGCTCTTTTCAACCTTGTTGAAAAAGAACCACAAACCCTTCCCATTCCCATACTCCTAACTCCAAACTAAAACCGCCCTTTCTGGCCTCCATAGGCAGCTCTAGGCTAGCTAGGTAGCCAGTGTCTCTGCGCTTGAATGCTGGGTGGGGCTATGAAATAATCGCCCCCAACTATTTACTTAGTTTGAATACAGTAACTTTTAAACAACTTCCCTGAACTTCCCAAACTGTACCAAAAGATTCTTGATTTGTAAAAGTGGTTCCAATGTGTCCAGTCCTAGAACATATCACAGTGGTTGTCTGTCTCCTGGGTGATCTCACACCAATATTTTTCACTTGCCTTTTTTTTCCCCTCAAATCAATCATTTTTTTAGCCACTAAATCTCTGCAGTGATGCTCATGGTTTCGATTAGAACACACTTTTACTTATTCCTTTAAATCACCTGCCCATAGTATATAATTAACACTCCAAAAGCTGCAAGTTACTGCCCAAATACACTCTAAGCTCACCGAAGATTTTATTCGAAGTTCATGCTCTCTAGTTCCTACTTAATTGCTGATGATGGCACTTGGAAAGAACAAAGGAGGAATGACTAAAAATTATCCTGTTTTATAATACTAATTACAGACTAAATGAAATCAGTATTACCATAAATTTAGTAGAGACTGAGGATAAAAAAGGCCTGTAGGTTAGCATTAAATAAATCATGAAAAATACATAATTGAAAAAAATAATTGAAAATATAAACCATAATAATAAACTGTGAATTCTTCAGGTTCTGCTATTTTCAAATGCATCTCTTTTATATCAGGGAACTGTAAGGACAAAAGGATGTTTTATAAGGATGACGTATCTTATACTTTCTCTTTAGAAACAAAATGCTCCAATTTTGTGCTTTAAAGTACATTCTAAGACTGCACAATTCCAACCTCACAAAACATATTATCATTTCATTCAATAAAGAATCAAGACTTGAACTTTTCCAAGTCCATTCTTTTAAAAAACTAAATAAAACTATTTAATTCAGGGTTAGTCTCATTTAGACCTATAGTTACCATTTGAGAGTAACTGCAAATTGCTACAGTACTTATTTGGGTCTCTGTGTTTCTGAGATTCCCAGTTCTCTACCACAAGAGCCTCCACATTTTCTTAGACTCTGAATAGTCCTTGACACGAGACTGGGAGACGCTGACTTGTCACACAAACTGGCACCTCCAAAAATATTCAGGGCATACTAGGGTTTTATTCTTCTCTCACAATATCCAATATTGAGGATGATTCTTCTCAAATAAGCATTCACCAATTGTTTGTTGTTTTTCCAGAAAACTGGCTCCCAAGAAATGCAATAACAAAATCATCAGGACGCTTTTCTTTCTCAGCTCCACGTCCTTTTTCCATTACACACTGTAGGGCTGCATTGTTCCTCGAGAGCCAGTACTTTCCCAAAGCGGAGCCCGGCTTAAGTATGTGAAGCAGAGTCAAACGAAGATTACAGCTCATTGAGTGAACAGGAAGGGGAAGGTACAGAAATGAGGAGAGAACTATATTACACACACACACACACACACACACACACACACTCACACACAGGAGGGAATAAACCCTTTGTGATAAAGCTATCTGACTACATGCTCCACAATCTTTGGTTCCAATAAGATCTTTTTCTACTTCAGTATTTCCAAGCCCAATTATTTTTTTTTCCTTACAAACTGCCCCAAAAGTTACAACCTTCTCTTCATTAAGTGATCGTCAGTGCAAATTATTAGTGCCTTAATGCCCTCAAGGCTGGACAACTTCACAAAAGACAGCACTTGTCACTAAGAAAGTACCAGGACCTACAGGTGGTTCGAGGACTTCTTTTCCTCTCCCAGATGATAACAAGATGAGACCTCATCACCTCAGACTTTTCAGGCTCTAGGTAAAAGTCAGTACGTTCTTCAAATGGAGATATGTTACACAGCACTTCAGTGTTTAAGAGCATACCTCCTTTTTCAGCCACCGTCTATATTTAATATTTCAGAATAGGCCCTCGATAAAGTCTAAATAATAGTAAGAGCTCAGATGGCCTATAGTCAAGTGTTATTGAAACATCAGTGTTTCCACATGCGTTCAAGTGTAATTAAAATTTAATGAACTGCATAAATTACTCTATTACACTACAGTATTTCTGTATTCTCGCCTAGTCCTTCACAGGGTCCTGTGTACTTCTCCGGAGACTAACAGTGTGACCGGAGCTAAATCTAAAATGAGTTACTTTCCACAGTGGTTAAAAGAAGAGCTCCAAAATCAAAGTGCCCACTCAGGAAATGGTAACTTTTGTTTTAGTAACATATAATTATGTTACTCCTGTCTAATATATTGTCTAGTATATCACTTCTGTGTATAGGTCCCCTAGTTCTGTGAAATAGGTGCCCATCGCCGCCTTTACCATTCATTACGTGGATTAATAAGCAATTCCGTGTAGGCAAATTAAGAAAGCATTTTCTCATAGACACTAAAGGCAGTCCAGAGCTAAAGTAAAAAATGTTTCTAAGTTGTTATTAAGATGCAACAAAACTCATTGCATCCTACCAGGTACTACACAGGACAGTCTTACGAGTCATACACCTGCATAGAAGTGCTTCCCAACATGCTATATCTCCATTTTTTATTAACAGAAAATATAAATTGAAGAAAAGATTAATTTACTTCATACTAAAATGGCAACCATCTGAGCTGAACTTAGCATCAGTGTGCCATGTCATTTATGCCGCCAAAGAGTAGGAAGTAGAAAAGGTATGAATAACCGGCACAGGTGTGAATATAACAAAATGTCCACCGGCAATATACTTACTTTACCTTTATGATTAAAGCCATTATCCTAAAGATTGCTGGGCTTCTAGGACAAAGAAAATAATAATGATATGCTAATTCAAAACCAGTACGTCTCATGCAAAAATGCAGATGAAACAGAATTTTCTGTATAAACATTTTTACATATCTTTTATCTGTCTGATTTCATTTAACTGTGTTTGTGAAGTGATGAAACTGCCAAAATCAGGGGCCAAACTCTTGATGTGTTGCAGTATGTTATGTCCACCATTACTTATCATATTAAGTACAAACTCTTTAAGCTGGAATACAAGTCCTTACACAAGGTATCTCGAGCATTCTAACTTTTTCACCAACACTCACTTAATATGCATTTCATGCTGCCCTCAAGTCAGATGCTTCTCTGAGAATACGCCTGATGCTCTCCCCCATTGATGCCTATCAGAGTCAAGGCCTATCTAAAGCATCCCATTCTCCCATGAAACATTCCCAGAACGCCTCAGCCAGAGATGATTTTCCACCTTAATACTTCCCATATGCCTCTCCCGTGGTACTTCACCTGCTTCTTGTAATTATAGCTTCCTTTGCAGAGCTCTTTTGCTCAGTACAGTAGATTATAAAAGTTTTGACGATAAGAATAGCGAAACACTCCTCTTTATATTTTGTATTCCATTTCTACCTCTACTGTATTTCATATTCCCATACATCTCACACATAAGAGAATCTCAATAACTTTATTTCTGAAAACGGATTTGTGTTACATTATTATCCATCCCAACTCTGTTCCCGCTGTAAAAGTCTCAGCACGCATGTTCAGGCCTTTCCTGTAAAATGCTTCTACCCGGTTGATAAGAGGCTATATCCTGAAGAGTAACTGGCGATAAGCAATTTACTTTTGTGGATTCTTACCAAACAATAACCTAGCGTACATTTCAGATGTGAACAGCTTGACCCCTAAAGAAATTAATAAAATAAAAATGAAAACGACATAATAAGAGGTCTAGTTGAAGGAACTAGGAATATTGAGCCTGGAGGAAAGAATACTTAAGATGAACATGATCGCTATCTTTAAATAATTGCAGGAATGTCCTGCAGGTCAATGAGGAAACTCCGATAGCTACAGAGGGCCAAAGTGCTGATGACCTGCAGTGTCCCAGAGTGGAACCTGCCTCCCCAAGCAAAGAAGAGGTGTTGAAGTAGAGGCTGCATGCAGGCAGTCCTTGGCGACTTGTCCTGAGTGATCTCTCCTTGCTCAGTTGGGGATGCAATGATGCCTCCAATGGTTTTATCCAATCCTGACATCCTATGAAAAGACTTACGTTGCAAAGTGCCCTGTCATCATTTGACAAATCAATACATCAGATCCCACACCCATGCAAATCAATCATCATAATTTAAATCAGACACTTTAAGAGATGCCCTAAATAAGGTGTCACTTGCAGAACTACATAGTGTATCAGAGGGACAGGAAGAAGGAAAACTTCTCACTAGATGCTTAACTGATACGAAAGATGCCACCTGCTCAAAACTAGATGGGACCTGCCTGGGGGAACGTGCCTCTGGGAAAGCTTACACTGAGTAAGGAAGTAAGGCACCTGCATACTCCAAAGACCCCTGGAATTCCATTACTGCACTGCTCCCTTCTCCCTGCCTCATGTTCTTAGTACTACTTAACATGTCAGACATGAAAACAGTACTTTGATTTACACTAGTGTGCAGCACACTGCCAAATTTCCTAAGAAATTTAAACCAAAACCTGTTGGTGTCAAGGAGACATGCTAGATATACTGTTAGACACTGTTTGCTTTTACAGCTATGAGGAGGGTTGATATAGCCACAACTGGCTTCAAAGCCAGGCCATTCTGTTATTAATTTCCAAGTGCCTTCTGTTTGCTTCTCGTTCTTCCCATCCTACATAACCCATAAGAATATAAGAAAAGAAAGACAAATTAGCAGGACAATTTCCTCACACTATAAATCCCTGGGATTAGCTAAAATGTGAACTTTTTCCAGATCAGCTATTGATACCCATCGTAACTACTTTCAGACATCATTAGATTCGACATTAGTAAACTCTCTCGAAAGATGGCCAAAATCCACTGATGACTGAACGTATTTGGAGTCTGTCCATTAAAAAAATCTAATCTCCACACTAATGTCCAATTATTTGTTATATTCTATACTGTCAGGTGATTTATTTTAAAATTTTTATAAATAAAAATTTATTTATTATTTTGAATATTCTCAGCCACTTGGCCCACTTTTAAAAGCTACACTTGATTAAATTTGGGCACCAAGTTCATCACGAATATTACTGAGGCCATTGGAACAAGTAAACAGATTATGAATTCAAAAACAAATGTCTTTGGATTCCTTTTCTTCTGCTTGAATATGGGTATAACTATCTTGAAATTTTGTTACACTTGTGCATTAGTGACCTACGCAAAGTTTAAATGCAGCGGGGGATATTACAACAAGCTGTGGGGCTGCTAACCATTATCTTTCTGAAAACAATTACATATGCCTATAATAAATTGCATCAATAGCAGTCAATTATCTCAAGAACACTCTACTAACCCTTGTCACAAATGTATTGCTGTGTATCAGATTTTTTTTCAACTGAATTATTCTCAAAACTTAGTGTTGCTTCACATCCTAAAAATAGCCACTCCAATTCTCTTGTGTTACCCTGCTTTGCTCCCAGGAGGTAGGGCAGTGCTATAAACAATGCTTCATTTTTTACAGATGAAGAAACAATGAAATACAGCAGAAGTACAGCCACTTCGCCTGAATCATTTTGAAAATCAATAATGAGGCCAGCAATGAACTAGTGGGGTCAGGGTTTACTAGCAGCCCTTTGGGTGTCCTCTGTGGCCCGGGAGTAGGCTCTAATGAGCACATCTTGACAACAAGGGCACAAAGATGTTCAAAATCCTCGTTTTACCCAAAAAGCTTGTATTTCTCCAAACATAAACTTTGACACATGACAAATAAATTGAGTAACATGAAAATAAATTGAATGTTTATAACCCTGGGTTTTTCCCTTGCTTAGAGAAACGCGGATTATTCAAAATGTAAGCATCAGGAGAAGAAAGAAAATAAAGTTTGATAATTATTCTATGGATAATTAGAAGCTGAACTTCCCATGACTTGTCCATAAGTGCTGGGGCCAGCCATCAGGACTGTCCACGGGGCCCTGCTGGGCTGCAAAGACAGATTTCATCACTTCAAATGAGAGGACAAGATTCACCCCCAGCCTTCCCTCCTGCATTTTTCTTTGCTTCCAAGGGCAAGGATCTGTAATGGAGTAAAGGAATGCATTCTCTCTTTATGCCAAATTTACCCAAGCGGGCCTACCAAGAAACAACGTTTCTGGAAGCCCCACACCTGTAGGCGGTAACTACCTTCACACCGCATTCCTTTCAGAGCACCCTAAACAAAATATGGCCAGGGAAAACTATCTTGTAAGGAAGAATCCCAGTCAACTATAAACTTCCCAGTCCAACTATTGGAAAAAATTACCTCACACTGGCTCTACCTGGGCCGTTGCTATAAAATCGAATGGGAAGTTGCAGAGCTCAAGGGGACCCTGACTGAGGCTGTAAGAAGTGTGAGTGCTGGGTGTATACGTGAGACAGCTGTTTCCCAAAGGACTTCTTGCAAAGCTGAAGAAACACTTGGAGCAAAGACTGGCCAGGACTTTAAAAAGAGATAGAGAGAGAGAGAGGGGCCTGGGTGGCTAGGTTATTCGGCTCAGGTCATGATCCCAAGGTCCTGGGATCGACTAACACATCGGGCTCCTTGCTCACTGGGGGGAGTCTGCTTCTCCCTCTGCCTGCTGCTCCCCCTGCTTGTGCTCTCTCTCAGACAAATAAATAAATAAAATCTTAAAAAAAAAAAAAAAAAAGACTAGCCAAGACTTCATCCATCATTTGGTTCTGATGACCCCTCCTGCCATCTTACAGCAAGTCCAATGTCTTTTCTTATAACTTCAAATACAAGTTTCTTTTTTTTTTTTTTTTAAGATTGTTTATTTATTTATTTGACACAGAGAAAGAGAGAGAGAGCTCACAGGCAGGGGGAGCAGCAGGCAGAGGGAAAAGCAGACTTCCGGCTGAGCAGCAAGCCCTACATGGGACTCAATCCCAGGACCCCAGGATCATGACCTGAGCCGAAGGCAGATGCATAACAGGCTGAGGCACCCACGTGTCCGAAGTACAAGTTTCTTGAGAATTATGACTTTCAACATTCACCACATACCTACTGCCTGCCTACTGTCTACGATGCACTGTGTTTACCACATTTTTGTGAAAGTATAAACCACCCTAATTCACTAGAAATTTGATCACAAAAATTACTGGTAAAAAAATGAAAAATTCATTTAAATAAGATGAAAAATATATATGCGAAATAGAAGTTGTGGTAATATCTCCACCTTAACAAGCTTATAAACACATTTTACAATACAATGTGTCATTTAAAAACCATTTTATTCTCTTCCTCATGAAAAAATAGCCAGAACTTGATTCTTTAGGTTAGGAAAGGCCATCATGCTAAACCATAAAAAGGAATTTAAAAAAAAAAAAGCACTATAATATTTGGTTATGCAAAAATAGTACCTCTTCAAAACCTATGTTACTCTAAAAAATAAAGATACAGATATGGGTCTAATAAATGGGCTTTTTTTCATTAGTGACTTAGGTAAGTCTTGCAATGCTTCATTAACTGTTATTTGGACTGAGAGACACAATATGAAAGTAGAGATTTCTAAAAACCCTGGAAAGTAGTAGAATGAACTAAATTTGCCCAAAACAGTTTCTTTCTTTTTTCTTTTAGATTTTATTTATTTATTTGACATAGAGACAGCCAGCGAGAGAGGGAACACAAGCAGGGGGAGTGGGAGAGGAAGAAGTAGGCTCATAGCAGAGGAGCCTGATGTGGGGCTCCATCCCATAGCGCCGGGAAGGCAAACGCTTAAGGACTGCGCTACCCAGGCGTCCCCCAAAACAGTTTCTAAAGTAGTCCACTGGAATGTAAACACTATGAGGACAGGGAATTTTTTTAAACTATTTTATTCACTGACGAATCCCCAGTGTCTAGAATAGCACCTTTCCCAGGGCAGGTAGGTGCTTAATAAATCTCTGTTGAATTAATAGATGTTTGTTTAAAAGTCAGCAACCCCAGGAACAACTCCAATTCGCCTCCTTAGCAAGCCCAAGGCCCCAGGAGTAAACACTGGTTCTCCAGCTCTTGGCGATTTACGGGGAAGTTCAAGTTGGGTAATTCAGGCCCCAAGGGCTATTTTTAGACCAAAAAACTCCAGAAGGATGATCCACGAAGAACCAGAGACTTTTGTTCACTTCACCAGTTTAGTACAGGCTGAGCTACATGAGAAATACCCCAAACTAGAATTGATATTTCCACTTGTCAAGGGTTGAAATACATGGGCATTCTGACATCGTTTCTTAAAACCATTTCAATCAGGAGTTTAACAGACCATTTGAAAACGTGTAAGTGATATTTTACTGTCACAACAATTTCAGTTCTCCTGTGTTGTTGTTGTTGTTGTTGTTTTTCCCTTTGGGTCTAATCCCTTCTTCATCATAATCATAGCTACCAGGTATTTAATGTTTACTATGCGCTCAGTGAGACAGGTACACACATTCTCATAAAAATTTCACAATGACCCTTAAACAGATACTATCATCCTCATTTTGTAACCTCTGGGAGGTTAAGTGACCTTCAGAAATTCCCCGGAGCTGGTGGTAGAGCTGGAATTTACCCTGTTCTGTCTGACTTTAAATCCAAGCTCTTAGCCCCTAGGCTATTTCCTTCACATAGTGTGTATCCCACTGGTGGATATGCCGAAACTGCTAGGGTTAAACACTGTAGCACAGTGTTTAACAGTGAGCAACATGGTTGGCAATTTAATTTTTTAATCTCTGCAGTAATTTCGATGTTTAACAGTTGCTTATGCTGCTGCATGAAATGATGAAACGACCAAATGTTTTTGGAGCCAAATAGCCCTGAGTTCAAATCCTGCTTCACTATTGACTATCAGAGTGCCCCTGCAAAAACCAGTTAACCTTTCTGAGTCTCGATCTCCTTAAGTGTAACTGTGAAGGTAGTAATACCAAATCTTCTGACGGTTATCACCGGGGAGAGCCTGGTATGCGGCCTGGTACAGGGTAAGTGCTCTTTCAGCCTAAATACCCTTCCTTCTAACGGATTTGCTAAATTGGCACTGTGCTGATTTTATAAAAGTGTTTAGTTCATCCTTGTAATACCGTAATTACAGAATCTAATGACACTGCATTCTCTATAACTACAAAGTAGAATTTATAAACTGATAGAATATGAGTTGGAAGAGGCTTTAGAAGCCCATCTGTTCCAATCCTTTCATTTCCAAATGAAGTCCAGAGAGTTTAAACGACTTGCTTCCAAGTTTTTACAGAAAGCTAATTGCAAAGACACTACTAGACCTTACGTCCCTCCACCTCCGCTTCCACTATACCCCAGTTTTTGCCTCACATTACACAGGCATGGCAACACATGTAATTTTCAGACAATTAAGCAGTATAAAATAACCTCAGTTTAATTGCATCCAATTAACAAGCCAAATTAGTGTTTCATATGTACACTATTAAACTAGTTGTCTGGCTTCCAAAAGAAATAAAACACTGTTGCAAATGAATCTAGCACTTATTGAACAAAGCTACTTACAATTTAAATTACCTTTCCTATAATCTTCTTTATATGGAATTAGACCCAATCTCCATTTTAAAAGAAAGTCTTTCTGCAACTATCAGGATGAGAGTTCATGCTTATGTTTTAAGTATCAAAATTTTCTTTCTTACTGAATACATATGATTTTCTAAGATTAGTATACATGTGTGTGTGCGCGCACATGCATGCCTATACACATATGCATGCCTACAGATCCCCAAGCACATAAAATAAGGGTGTGTCTATATTTTCCCACTGCCTAGTTTCAAAAGTCCCACCTTTTTGTTGGCCTTCTGAGATCCAGTGAATCTGCAACAATGCAAATAAGAAGAGCTTCGCTGCTCTCCTGCTTTCCTTTTCAGAGAAAATGAAACCACCAAATAAATCTTTGTCAGAAAAGCACTGCCTTTCAAATACACTGCACTACACTATCTGTCCAGTATTGTCATGATTTAGGTACAACCGGGTATCACTGAGAAAGCAGTATTCTAATGAACCACAAAATGAATCATCTATCCGTTCCTTAAATATTTACACCTGAAAACATAAATGCCTTATAATTTTAAGTATGACCATTTTTATAAGTTAGTGTTTGATGGTCAACTTTCACTATTAATATTTATGAATACTGTTCAGAGTAAAAAGTTTTAGAGTAGCTGAAAAAATAACGTAGTACTCTGTTCTTAAGGTGTAGCTCTAACTCACAAGCTGCCAGACGAATTTGGCCATGTTTATCAAAATATTTAAATCATTTTTGTTATTTATTATTAAAATGTCTATGCACAAGATCAAACAATTCATACTGTCATGCAGTAGCGTCAACCTTCATTACTTCCTTTTGGGGCATTATACCAATTTAATGGCCTCCTTGCCACCAAGATGTCCAGCCCATAATTTTTATACTCTTTCTGAATACACACCCATTATAGCATCTCTCCTCTGCTCAAAACCTTAAGTGACGTCCAACTTTCTCAGGAGGGCTTCACGCCCCATGTGATCTGGAGACAAGGACCTTTCCAGGTTCACCATACTCCTCTTCTCCCTTGGCAGAACTATGACTCACCACCCCAGATCAAATTCACTGTGCCCCACCCTTCCCTCTCAGGAGGCTTTACTGAAATTCACTTCAACCTTCAAGGCCACGAGTCAAAACTCACTTCTTCCCATAAAGACCCTCTAATCTTTCCAGTTTAGAAACAAAACAAAACAAAACCCTCCATTTATCTTCTACTTCCACTGGTAACAAGCCATATGCCTTCTCTTCTCTACATTGTAGAAGTTCCTAAGCCAGGAATCAATCACCCTCCTCTTATCTTTCAATTATTCATTCTGACCCCCCCCCCGCCCTCCCCAGTCTGACTCCAGACCCCAAGCTTGAGACTTCCACATATACTGACTCTTTTTGCTGCCTAAATTGAATTTTCTACATTATATAAATTTTAAAACAGGGAGCAAATTAATTAAATGATAATAGTTGACAAAATGGAGTATGAGTCCAAGATTATACAAAGAAATGTTATTTTCTACTCTTTTTTTTTCCTACTCTTTTGTGTTACACTGACCCTTAATCATTCGGAAAGTAAAAAATAAGACCTACATTTTTCCAAAGGTCCCGGTATTTGCAGTCATGCAGAGAAATTACCTAGGGTACTGAAGGCTTCACTCGCTGTTTAGAAACATATAGATCCAGCTCGTGCAGGGCTCTAAAGATTAATTGGTTCTTCAGACAGCGACCTTGTAAAGACTTCGGAATTGGCAGTTATTCATTAATTGAATCTATGATGTTGACCAATTCAGTTAATTTGAGCCTCAAATAAGTATTTTTTAGTTTAAATTATTTATTATTTAAAAAAATTATCTGCAAAAAACAACAGCTAATCCCAGCGAAACCCCTCAAACTGAAGTCAGTGCATGGAATCATAACAAACCTCCAAGGGTTAAGTACCACTGATGTCAAAGTACTGTGAAAGAGATTCCTGCTACAGGCAAGCCTCCTCCAACTTCTAGGCCCTGCCCCCCCAACACTCCCTCTCCAACCATCAACCTCTAACATAGCCGATAGTAGACTCATCATATGTCCTGATTTTCCAAGGACAGTGCCCATTCATACCAGGTTAGATCATCATTCATGTGGTCCTCACCACATGGTCTGACCGAACCTTGCCCCTCCTCTCTTGTTATATGCCCTCTAGTCCCACTGGCTCGCTTTCACTTGACCATAATTTATGCTTCAGTTACAGCTCAGATATCACCTCCTCAGACAGGGGTGATACACCCCTTATTGTACACCCCTTCATGTTTCTTTCATAGCACTCACAATGTGGCTTTACTTATATTGGTTCACCTCATGCCCCATATCTGTCAACTGCACTAGATTAGAGGCTCTTTCTCTGGTCTGAATCATCATTCTATCCTTGGTGTCTAGCACAAGGCCTGATCCATAGTAAATACTTGTTGAATGAATGGATGAATAAGTTGTATTGATAAATGATGACTGAGTCACTTGTCATAGTACTCTGAAGAAATGGCTAAGATTATATGTGAATGACAAGTCAAAAATGCTGCCTGGCCCAGAGTACTTCCTGACCTCACCTCCAATCACCTCTTGACCCAGAAGTGGTAGGTCAAACCCCACGTGCTCTCTGCCAGAACTGTCTTCAGGCATACAAACATTTTCATCTCTTCTCTCCAAAGCACTGTCTTCAAATATGTCTACCCAGTTAGACTCCAAATTTTAAGCTGATAGGAAATCCAAAGTTATGGACACTTGTAGAATATATCAAATGCCATAATTAATACCTCAAATGACAGATAATATATGTTAAGATTAGCACATATGTGGCTCAGAAAAATAGTGACACAAATTATCAAACAGTTCTGATTCTATTCTAAATTCAGTCTTGAAACAGTATAGCCCTATGTCTAACTTAATGCTAGTAGCCATGGTCCACATCAGAGAAGCCAAAGATTGCACAGACCAAGTAGGCTATGTTATCCTCTTGTACTTGAAGACTGGCTGTGTCACAATCACAGATAAGGAGCTCAAATATTTTTCCAAATTACTTAGAGCCATCTCACAGATACAAATACTGATTTACAACTTCCTTTTTGTTAGCATTGCCATAAATAGCATATGGAAAGCAATGCTTTTCTTTTATTGTGATCAAATACCAAGAACCAATAGAAAATTATTTCACTTGTACAATTTCCTTCAAACAAGCACAATCTCATTTTCATAAAGATTTCCCATTTTCTCTCACTCTTCTGTGTTCATCCACAGCTTCAAGCATTGAGAAGCCTCACTGGAACATTCACTGAAGTTTTACTCGAGATGAATGAAGGCTCTGCCTATGTGGTTACAGCAAATCCATACACGCTGACAGTGTGAAGTTCCTTATAAAGCCAAAAGTCCACTGAGTTGAGATGGTAAACTTCCTCTGTTCCTTTTTTATAACATCACTTAAAAAGTTGCAATCTTTACATACCATGTTTTAGCCAAAATATGAATTCATGATGAGTGCATATATAAATTCATTAACTAGAAACATAGCATTGGGATTTTTAGGTGCAGGTTTGAATTATGAACCATTTCTCCACCTACAGGATTGTTGCATAGACCAATATAGAGTCCTGCTGAGGCTGACTAGGAACCCAAATCTGAAAACAGTGTTTGTTTTTTAACAGAGTTAGGTGAGTGGCAACCTGTTGGATCCCACAACACCCATCCAGTTGATTTTAACCACCTTTCCCTTATAATAGTTACTATATCAGGAATTAAATTATTCCACACCCTAATGGAGTACGCCTTTCACTCATGCCAAATAACATTTTCTATAGGTCTTTAAAACTACTTGTACTATGTTGAAGCGTTCAGCTTAACCTCAGCTAATTATTGGTAACTAAAAAAATCTAACACCAACACAAATAGACTGTTATTTGTTATTGCTGCTGTTGAAATAAGTAAGCCCTGCTTTAAAAATCAAAACAGGCAAATTCTTTTTTAAAAAATTCTTCATTTTAGATTGAAACAGCACAAAAAAATTCAACCTGGTTTTCTGAATAGTGACAAAGTGCCAAATGCTCAAGCAGACACATGTACCATTATTCCACAAGGAACGCCTGCATACATGTTGTCTCTGTTTTGTTTTCATAGTAACAAGAACATTTGAAAACACATCTCATGTAAAAAGAGCCTAATCAATCAAAAGATTCCGCTGGCTAATCTTTCCATGCAGTCAAATAACATGATTTCATTCTGTGATAATACACATATCGTAAATTCACTTTCACATCCCATGTTTTATAGAAATATAGAAATGTTTTTTCTACTTCAATGGTATTTTCCCAAAGACCTCCACAGGGATCTAACAAGTTAAAAATCAGTTAAATTTTAAATCTGTAATATCATTAATATGCAACCACTCCCAAAATTGCCCCCAAATCAATTTCACATCAATTTAATCATAAACACTCTTACATAAACACAGTCTCTAAAAAAGCCAACCTCATAAAATACAACCACCATCACAAGAAATATAAATGTCAACAAATGAATTTTGTTTTATAACTGACCTATGTTCACATAAGCAAGAAACTCAGACAATTTTCAAAAGATTCACCATTGTCATATAACATTTTTCTGTACGTAAGAAAGATACTGCATATTTCAAACCTAGTGGTCAAAAGGGATTATGACACTTGAAGCATACTATCATTAAGTTCATACTGGTAAATCCCTTTCACCTCAAAATAAAAATGCACAGTTCTCCTCTCTGGTAACATGAGATCTTAGTGTTCCACAGGAATTTTGTCTTAATAATGAAAGTGATAGCACGTAGAAGGGATTTCTGTCCTGGTAAACCATTTGGCCTATATCTTAAAAATCAAACCAAATCTACTCATTATACAATCTATTTGGTTAAAATCTTGCTGTGGCACTTTCATAAGGTGAAAAGCACAAGACATCTGCAAATACTAATATATATGTCCTCTACATAAGATAAATGTAATATATATTTATGTACATATATATGCAAATATTTAAAATAACTTGGTTTGCTCAAGGACAAATATCACCAAACATTACTATATCACTGGAGGAAATGTTTCTAATAAAGTTAAATGGCCTTTTCTAGGAGGACAGATCATTGCAAATTTAATTAAAATGGATCTTATTAATATTTCAAGTAATTTCTGGGCTTGATTATGCGCTACAAAAGAAACAACTGTACTGAAGAGAAAAATCAATAGCCCTGACTAGAGCTCTGAGTCTGCTAGAAAAACACAGCTCTCTTGTGAATTATCAAGGTCTAGCCTTTGGGGGTGGGAGAGAGTACCAATATTTCTTTGGAGGTAAATTGAGTTATTTTTAAAATGGCAAAAAAGGAAGGAGAACAATCGGTTCAAATTTTCCATTATAATGAAAGTACCGGAAACAAGCCTTTTTATGTTCATTTTAGGCCTAAGAAACTGTGCAGAGAATAAGGCTTTTGCAATGTCAGTTGCACACACTGCTTCCTGTGAGAATTCTAAGCCATTACAGGTGTCCTAAGGCCTCCCGCGAAACCTATTATCAGGTTACTCCTCTGGCCTCCTCAAAGCCATCCCCACTGACCCCTACCCCACACATATTATTGCTAGGCTCCTCTAAGTGTCTATTAAGGACCCTCGGTCTTCTCTGCACTCCCGAGGTTAAAATACCCACTTTCCCTCGGCGAAGCCTGTAAAAGCTTTCCCATTAGAGAACACTAGTTCCTGCAGTCCTTTTCAGTTAGATGCTTTCAAGTCAGAGAGGAGCCACTTGAAGAAAACCCTCTTTCCCCTCCTCCCCTTTTCCACTGGAAGCCACGTCCCTGAAGGACAACACCAAGGGACACTTCCTGACCTTCTATCCCCTCACCCAATTTGGGCTTGGAGGGTTGGGGTCGCATTTTCTCGTGTCCTCTGCTGCACTGGATGTGTTATGTAAGAGGGACAGAACGCGAGAGGCACATGCGTATAAAGCGCACCGATCTGTGATAACAGCTGGGGTGGCAGAGCTGATCTGGAGTCTCCCCCACCAAATACGACAGACACCACACATACATCACCCCCACCCCCACCCCACACCCCCCCACCCCCCCACACACAGAGCAGTGTTTTCCTGTCTCGCCCCTACCAACACCAGACGCACAGAATGGAAAGGCGGGGGGAGGGGTGAAGGGAGGTGAGAGCAGCAGCAGCACATCTGCTTTGATAGAGCCGCCGCGGCAGAGAGCCCCTCGTTAACCCCCTTCCTGTGGCTGCACCACGTCATGGAACATTCCCGGAACGGGCCAACGTTCCACCCACTTCAGGGAACAGACATAAAGGCGCAGACCCAGCTCCCCACAGTGCAGAGCCCAAACACACATGTCCCTTCCCGGTCCCCGGGCAGACGCACAGACGAACACGCATGCAAACCGCCCCCACCCGTCTCCACGCGCCCCCGGCCGGCCCGTCGCGCCGGGAGCCGCGCTGCGGCCGGTGCACCCGCAAGGCGAGGGCGCCTCCGCCTGAACCTTCCATCGAGACAGTCCCCTCCTTCCTCGCTTCCTTCCTTCTCTCCTTCCTTCCTTCCTCGCTCGGGAGGAGAAAGGAGTCACTGAAATGCCAACTGCTAGCGCCTTCGCCGCGCTCGCTCGGCCGCAGGCCGGCGGCCCGGCCCCCGCGCCGCCCGCCCCCCGGCCGCGCCGCGCGCCCGCGGCCCCCTCCCCCGCTACCTGACGACGGGCGGCCGGCGGCCGCGGCAGCCGCAGCGGTGGCCGGCGGTGCGCGCCGGTGCACGTCCCTCATTAGTAACCAGGCACATTCCTGCCTCCAGCGCTCCCGCGCGGCCCCCTCCCCCCAGGACATTACGCAAAGCAGCCTCCCCTCATCTGCATAGATCCTCGGCCAGGGTATTCCCCGCATTTCCCGACGCGCCGGACCCCCCTGGCGAGGTCTCCCCCATCCCCGCCCCCTCCGACCCTCACCCTCGGGAAACCGGGAAGGGGCCGGGAGCGCGCGCCGCGAGAGGCGACCGAGTCCGGCGGAGGCGATTTCGGTATAAAGTGAAACAAGCTCCCAATGCTAAAGGAGGCAGGAAAAACACGGCGCCTAGGCCACTTACCGAGCCGAGGAACCCAGATTCCCGCCGCTCTGCTCTCCCAAATGGTCGGTCCGCCCTCCACGCACCCCAAGGCTGCACCCAGCACCCCAAAGTCCAGACGTGTAGGAATATTGTTAACGAGCCAGCAGACCCTCCAAGTTGCTCCAGGCTCCAGAGAGCCTCAAGGTCCAAGACTCAACTTGGCAAAGACTTGTGCCACAGTCCCCGAAGATGTTTTTGTGGAGACCCTCCTCCGGCGGGGACAGACAGCACTCGGCGGCGCCCCGCTCGCCTCCTCTCCACCCTCTCACCTCCAGCCCGCCTCCCGCCGGCTGCCCGCCTCCGGGCCGCGAGCCCCTCGGGCGGCTGTCAGCTCCCGGCCGCCGCCGGGTGACAGGGGCGGGAGGAGGGCGCGACGCGGCGGCCCGAGCCCGAGCGGGCAAGGGGGATCCTCGCAGCAGCGGCGGCCGCTCACCTGGAAAGTCACCGCTGAGAAGGAGGAGGAGGAGGACGGAGAGGAGAAGGAGGAAGAGGAGGGAGAGGAGGAGGAGGAGGAGGAGGAAACCCCCCTGGTGCCCTTGTTCTCGCTGCCGCGGCGGCCGCTCCTCGCCAAGGCTGAGCGTGTCTGGTGGGGGGTGTCTGGTAGCATTTCCTTAAGGACAGAGGGAGGGCGGGCGCGGAGGGAGGGAAGAGATCCCGACCGCCTGCCCAGGCTCCTCTTTCCTTTATTTATTTTTCTGACACTATACGGAGATGGGCCCGGGGCAGGGGCCGCGGGGCTCGCGAGGGAGCGCGAGGCCCGGGCCGCAAGCAGTCTGCGTGCGGGAGCCGCAGCGGCCGCCTCCCCTCCCGGGCTGTGGACGCACCGGGTTATTCCTGGCAGCGCCTCCCCGAACAGAAGTTACTAGGAGGAGTGCGCGGCGAGGGCGGGCGGGGGGAGAGGCGGAGGGAGGGAGGAAGAGGGAGAGACTCAGCCAGCGACGTCATCGGATCCCCCAGCGCGTCCCAGGGAGGGAGGCTGAACCAGAAAAACCAGTCTGGAGCCGGCGAGCAAGAGAGGGATGTGCGGCGCGCAGGGCGGCGGGGGAGGGAGGCGGCCGGGAGGGCAGGGCCCGGCCCCGTTGCGGCCGCTCCAGGCGGGAAGACCGCGGCCGCACTCCCGATCGCTCTGATGGGGGAACTCCCCTGAGAGCTGGTCTCTACTTGTCATGCAAAAAAACTTGGGCGTCTCTAGGAGCCTGAGAATTTCCTTTAGGGACGTGGAAACCTCCACCCCACCCCCCGCCCAACTTCCCATTTCCCCGTATAATCTAATCTTCCCTCTCCTGATGACAAACGGAATTATATAATAATTAGTATTATTATGATTTTGTCCGTGTACCTCTGATCCCTTTGCTCTCCTTCGCCCCCGCCTCTACTCATGGTATGTTAGGGTCAAAAAAAAAAAAATCAGACCAGCTCCTGGCTGCATTTCTGAAGCTTTGCAAAGCTTTTTACTAGCACTTTCCGTGCCCCTGAGGAAGCACGAACTTTTCACGCTCTTGAAATGCCCCAATTGCCTTCCCTGGGGTCACTCACTAGGGCGCCCTGGGCGCACCCAGCTTCGGGCACGCGGCCCGCCCTCGCGGGGGTATTCAAATTGGCTCAGGCAGCGGCGCGGGGAACAGCTGCCGGTTTCCTGGTGGGCCGCGCTGGGACCCGGGGCTAGCGGCTGCCTCCAGCCCGCGCGCTTCCCTCGCCTTGGAAGAGACGCTAGTGAAATCGCAGCCCGCGCTGGGAGAGCGGGGCCCCGGGGCGGGGGAATCCCAGGCGAGTGGGGACCGGGGCCCTGGGCTTCCTCCCTGACCCGGCGACACCCGGGGGACACCGGGGCTCCCTCCAGCCGTTACCCTGCGTTTGTGGACTCGTGTGCACCCTTGGGGGAGGTTCCCCGGAGGCCGCAGCAAGTGGCTGCAGGGCCGGGCGCGCGCCCGGAGCGCCTCCTCCAGGTGGTCCCCCCGCCCGGCGAGGACCGCGTGCCGTCCCTCCCGGGCGCCTGAGCAGCTGTGCTGAACGGAGCGGAGCCCAGTGCCCCGGGCACCGCGGGCCCGGGAGGCCTCCCCACCCCCCAGGCCGTGCCGCCGCCCTGCCCTGGGCGGAGTAAACAAGAGACGCGCAAGATTTGACCTGGCGCGACCCGGATTTCTGGCCGGGGTTCCCCCTGAGCAGGTGACTCCGTGGGAGGGGTGGAAATTAGTCTCTGGAATTCCGGGCCAA